>NC_141861.1:10755000-11062500 GCF_024713525.1 Acromyrmex echinatior
CGGACGGATATCAAAATGTTAATCCTCTTTATATTTAATACGCATATATGTATATCAGGATATTGACATTTACTTGTAAAATGGAAAGACGAAAGAATTGAAGAGGCGAATTTTAGAAACGTCCTATTCTTTCCTGCTTCTCTAATAAGCCAAGAGACGCACATGTAAGGAATAACGTTTAAATGTGAGTATGTAGTCAAACCCATCAAGTTGTCGAAAGAAAAGAATCGATACCTTTTTTTTTTACAAATATTGCGTTCTCATCCCAACATTTGTCTAAGGCTGGGAGTGTTACGTCCTACAGATGCCATGATTCTTTCCTTCGGCTCCACGTCGTGACTATGGTTGGCGTCTGCGAGACTCGAGTGGAGCCTTCTAATTACGGTCTGACAGAATTGAAAAAAGGACAGGAGGACATCTCGTAAACTGTTGCGTTTTAACATGATTTATACTATTCTGGATTAATGGAAGAGGTATACTATTACTATAGTTTATTAAAACTTATATGTTATTTAGAATAACATATAAGTTATCCCCTCCACCCCTTATTGATGCTTAGGGTCGCTTAGTCGAGCGGCCAAGATTGCCGAGAAAGCATTTTCGGTCGCTTGAAATAAGTGATTAGTGAAAAGGAGCTCGCTGTCTCATTCTCTCTCTGCGCGCTGCAGGTGAGCACACGGACATGGGCACGTACTTAAGTATGTGGCTACCGTTTCGCCTGACCGCCATCTGGTTCTGTGTCGCCATTGTCAACGCAGAGTTCTTGGCTGAGTGGTTAGGAGGTTTAACTCGGTTGGTTTCTATTTATTAAATCGTCGTCTGGTTGCGTGTTTTTTTACTATACATGTCAATTATTGTGAAGAATATTTTCGAAGCCTCAGTGGTCAGAGCTGACTAAGATACTCATCCCGGAAAGTCGAGAAGTCCTAGGTTCGAATCCTGGCTGAGGTAATATTGTTCGCAATAAAAGTTTCTTATTTGAATTAAAGGGAGGGATTATATATACTCGCGATTGTCCGAACATTTCGAATGTTTCTCGCGATTATTAGCGTCTCAGATTGATTGTATTATTAATGTCCGAACGTTTCGACGCACAATCATTTGAGATTAATTAAATTCTTCATGAATTTAGAATTATATTATATTATTCGTAATTTCCAACTTTGACCGATCCATAGGCGCTCTCTACTATAATTTAATTTAGTTTATTGGAAAGCTATATAAAAAAAACTACATGTTAACAGAGTAATAGACATAAAGTGTGATGCAATAAACTGTAAATTAACAAAAACATAAATAAATAGATAATAATAGTTTGCAAATGGTTAGGCGTCAGCAGAATTGCTGTTACAAAGCTTACCAATAATAAAACCAAAATAAGACACAATGCAATAAGAGATACTAATAGTTGAAATCATATACACACACATAAAACTCACCTGCACATACATCCGCAAATTACATCAGTCACCAATTACATCAGTCTTGTTTAAATATTGTGAGTGACGCAATGAAACGTGAGGCAGCGGAATGAAAAGAGAATAGAGAGGGAGAGGTTTTTATTGAATCAGGAAGCGAATTAAAATATTTGACAGAGGTGTACGAGAAAGCGGCACGGAACGTAGTGGGCCGATATATGGGGAAGGATAAGTAATCTTGATATCTGATAATAAGAGGATTAAAAGAGAAGTGATGCTCAGAGTTGAAGGAGACTGAAGGAGATGTACAATAGAATGTCGCAGATATACAATAGAAGAGTATTGGAGCGAAGGAGAGAAAATACAAGACAGCTCAGGTGGAGAATAAATCTTAAGCTAGCCAGATCTCTGATAATATGGAGATATATAGTCGTATTTACGCACGCAATAGAAGAAGCGGAAACAAAAATTTTGGATACGTGCACGATTTAGTAGATGTTGGTTAAGAGTAGAAAGACAACATCAGCATAATCAAATAGAGAAATAACAAGTAATTGAGAAGTGAGGAGTTTTTGAGAGCAGGAAAGGCGAAGGGAATAAAAAAGACATAAACGAGCATAAGCAGCCCGACATTTAATGGCCCCGTGTGACTGGAATGACCATGAAGAGTCAACATGAACCACACCAATAATCTTAATAGAGGAGGAGCGAGGAATTGGAATAGAATTAAGAGAAATGTTGAAGGACTGAATACGGAATAATGTTGAGGAACCAGGAATCACTATGGAACCGCGATTATCTACCGAGAGGACACATGTGGGATTCACCACATCCAGACGAGAGGGCCTCCTGCAGTCAGCCGACCACGACGACTGTTTCTGGATAAGTTGAAAACTGCGAAAGCAGAGTTCACACATTTAGTACAAGAGTCTGTCGATCATCATATAGCCCATGAGCGGCGCCGCTATATATGATGCAAAAAAAAAACAACCGTGTGGAGATCTTGCGGGAATTATCGAGGTTTGAATACCGTAACAACTCTAGACCGTTACCCGTTGCCTCATACATACACGACCTCACCAACAATCTACATGGAAAGAACATATTTACTCGATTTGATCAGAGCGTATCACCAAATGCCTAACCTGAATGCCTATCCCGAAAATGGCTATAATCATACCGTTCGGTCTTTTCGAATTTGTGATGCTTTTCGGCTTGCGAAACGCAGCACAAACGTTCCAGCACCTAATAAATAAGGTAAATTCTTGCAAGGCTTAGAATTTTGCTTCTGCTATGTAGACAACGTATTAATAGCCTCAACCGACGAGGTGCAACACCAAGAAAATTTATGCCAGGTTTTCCAGCAACTTCAAGACGCAGGCATAACAATTAACCCAGCTAAATATAAGTTTGGACAACAGATATTCTTGACAATAGAATTCCTTGGACATGAGATTAGCAGCGAGGATGTCAAACCTCTAACAGACAAGGTAAATGCAATCGCAAAATTTACACGACCTGAAACAATAATCCAACTTCACAGATTTCCTTGGCATGCTGAACTATTATCGCCAGTATCTTAGACATGCAGCTAAGAATCAAGCGCCGCTGAATGAGTTACTCAAGGACAGTCGCAAGAACGATAAAAGACCTGTGTCGTAGACTATCGAAACTACGACCGCTTTCAAAGCTTATAAAAGCTTGCAAAGTAGAGCTGATGAACGCTACATCGAAGGAGCGATTGGCTGTGCTGGGAGTGTAGCATTCATTAGCTCTTTGCAAGCTGATCTTACCTTACTCCTCTCTACTAACGCGTCGGACATTGAAGCCTCGTTAGAGCAGATGAACGATAATCAATTATCACTTATAGTATTTTTCTCGAAAAAACTTAGCGACATGTAAAAGAGGTATAGCGCGTACGATCGTGAACTTTTGGCTATTACGAAAGCATTAAATTTTTCAAAGAAATTTCTTTCAGGGTCGTGTGATCACCATTAAAATGGATCACAAATCACTAGTACACGTGTTCAGATAACTAGACAAAGCCACGACAGGCGCGACAACTTGACTTGATCGCTGAATTTACCACACAGACGTAGTATATATTGTTGGAAAAAAGAACGTTGTTCCTGACACACTATCGCGCATAAACGCTATTCAATTGCCGGTTATAACCTCCACTCAAAAACTATTCACAGAGCAACAAGCCAAAGATGAAGAGCTACAACAACTGCTGAAAAGAGAATCAGTCTTGGAATTAAAAGAATTTATGCTGCCTGGCTTGACAACACCACTTTACTGTGACTGTTCTAGAGCTATACGACTATACGTTCCAGCAATCTTGAGAAAACGAATTTTTGACGCTGTACACGGAATGGCATCTAGCGGTAGAGCCACCAGACATTAAATCAACCAGAAATTCGTTTGGCCTAGAATTATCAAGGACGTCACGCATTGGGCGCGTACCTACCTTTATTGCCAACGCAGCAAGATTTAGCGGCACACCAAAAACATTCCCAGAAGGGTCCCAATACCAGACCAGCGATTTCATCACATACATCTAGATCTTAACATCTAGATTTAGGACATCGGTCCTGTGCCCGAGGTAAGAAGTTATAAATATTATCTAACCATAATCGATCGCTTTTCCAGATGGCCAGAAGCCATTCCACTTCCCAATATGACCGCGCAGACAGTGGTTGCGGCATTCATGGATAACTGGGTAGCGCGATTCGGTACACCCGCCGTCATCACGACAGACTAAGAGAGGCAATTCGAAGCCAGCCTCTTCCAGGCATTAAGAGCCTTGGCAGCAAGAAATACAAGACGTCTCTATATCAAACACTGTTTGATCGGCGTCAAACAAATTAGTAAAGAGATGGCATCGTACGTTAAAAACGGCTATAACTTGCCATGGAGAACAGTGATTGAATTTATTGTCTACCGTACTCTTAGGTCTACGCACATGTCTAAAGGAAGACCTCAGATGCTCTCCAGCGGAATTAGTACATGACGCGCCGCTGAGAATTCCAGGAGAATTGTTGGATCCCACCAAGGACACAGAAACATTCATAATTGCGTTACGTGAACGCATGCGTCAGTTTCGTCCACAGCCAACAAGCCATCATGGGAGGTGGACAGCTTTTAGACAGCAGCAGTTAGCATAAATCACACACGTGTTCGTCAGAGAGAATAGTGTTCGGAAATCACTCCAGCAGCCTTACACTGGGCATGAGGTGGTCCGCAGGAAGAACGGACGTTTTTACAGGTCAACGGCTGAGACATTGCACTGTCCACTGAAAGACTGAAACTTGCCTTTTTACCTAGCACAAATGAAGTACCTGAGCAGCCACGCGAGGCCGAAAACGCAGTCATGGCAAACGATACACTAAAGAAGAGTTGTGATAGAATTAAAAAAGTTCAATTCGCGCCTATGTACACATAAACACTCGGAGGGGGGGGGGGGTATATGTAGGGACATACCCCACACACTCCATATATTGTACTTCTGTACTCTCATTCACGCATACAGTCACACACTCCGCGGCCAGAGTAAAAATTAAGAGTTTCCTTTTAATAAGAAAATCAGCGATTATTCCCTTCCTTAGTGCACGTAGTGCAGATCGTTCTAGAATCTTGTAGAAGAAAGTTTCTGTTAATTAGTCAAGAATCAAGTCTCTGTATATTGCATATATTAATAAAGTTTATAGTTAATAATGCATCAAGATTAAAAATAGCCCTATATGTAGTAGTCCTACAATTTGATATTTGTTGAAAGCGAGAAAGAGAGTCTAGAGCAATCTAGTGCAGGAACAGAAAACAGACCACTTGTCTGCCCTCGCTCGTCCTACCCCTTTCCGACCGGGTCCGCAAAGGATAGGAACCCAGAGTGACTCTCTGACCTTTGTATTCTTATTTTCTCTTGTGGCACCATATTGCATAGTGTAGGGAGAGCGATCTCTGGATCAATCCCGGCAGTTGTGGTCAGTGCATTCCCAGTATCCGTAAACTCGGCAATAAGAAATAAGAAAATGTTCGCAGGAGCGAACAGTATGGGCCGCATTAGGCTTAGTGTAGTTAGTAATCATTGAAATCATAAAAAACTGTAACGTCGTTATCAAGTCGCTTTTATAAACGATTGTAACGCTAAAATTTACGGCGTTACTTTACTTTCCATCCCTGCATTTTTTATACGAATATATTTGTATAAAATGTTTCCTTTCAATTAGTCAGATGCTTCATAAAATAAGAACCATTGAAAGATTCTTAAAAAATTTTAACTTTGGATGACCTATTTATCAATGTCTTAAATATAACAAGTAATAAAATAGGAAACAAGACCGTTTATGTTACATACATTACTTTAAATACAAAGCGCCACTACGGTCTGAATGTTAAGATGTTGAACTATTATATAAATTCATATAAATGAATATATATAATTTCAGAATTAGTCCCTTCAAATTCCCCAAATTTAATCTTAAAAAATTGTAATAAACTTATTGCGAAAAATATTGCTCGGTCGGGAGTCGAATCCGGATCTCTTGCATTCCGTGCGAGCGTCTTAAGCCTTTACACTACCGATTTTAGCAATATTCTTCGCAATAATTGTATTTAAAATAAATGTATTTAACATAAACTTGTTTCCAATCTTATTGTTTATGCACGCTCGCCTATAATGCGTAACTCTTTATACATATTAGTTTTTGCGAAGAATATTGTCTCGGTAGTCTAAAGGCTTAGGACGTTCGCACGGAATGCAAGAGATCCAGGTTCGACTCCTAGCCGAGCAATATTTTTCGCAATAAGTTTATTACAGTTTTTTAATATTAAATTTGGGGAATTTGGAGGGATTAATTAATATTTCAGATTGATTGCATTGAAAATCCGACAACCATATCGGCACGCAATTATCATTTCTGAAATTAATTCATTTATATAAATATATATAGTAGTTTAATACCTTCATTATTAATACCTAACATTCAGACCGTAGTGGCGCTTCGTATTTAAAGTAATGTATATAACGAGTAAGTATTAACCAATAAAATAATTCATAAAGCATGAAATTAAATTTAAAAGAATCATAAGGCTTAACTATGAGTACAGACATAAGTCACAGTTAGAATTACCCTTTTTTCGGTAACTTTCGGTAACTTTTACTTAATTTTATTTTTTCAATCTGTAATTTATATTTAACATAAACCTATGATATACGATACTTATTTTCCTGCTATATTTTCTGCAACCTTCGAAAGGACTTTAGCAGTCACTCATCACACATTAAAAAAGTTCTTGAAAATGAAATAGAGAAATTCAAAGTCAACTCCGATGATGCTGATATATATTGTCAAGGTCACCCTAAGTGACCATTGTAGCATTTCAGTCATTCGTTGATTTTTAAGAAGTTATTAAAACAGTGCAAATTTACTTTTTTAAAAACAGTAAAAAAAGACGCTAAGCATACGTGCTTTTCGAATAAAACCTAAGTATCCAACTCAATTAATAGTAATTTAAATTTTTCTTCAAGAATATTTTTATTGAAGATTTTTTTATTTCAATTCAAGTAATGGCAACTTTAATTCTCCGTAAAAAATTATTACCCTTCCGAAAAAAATTAATGTATCAAATGAAAATTCAGATGCTACAATCTTAACTAATCAAGTTAAATTCTATTAAATTAAAAAATAGAATACAAATGGTATGTTTCTTGTTATTTATTTAACGCTAATGATATGTATTATTAATATAAAAGATTTGATATTAACAAAATTGGTGCCAAGTTAAATTTTTCAAAATTTTATATATCATTCATAAAAAAGATTTGATATCAATAATTGGCGCCAAGTTAAATTCCATGTAATTCGGATACCAAATTAAATAATATTAACTTTAATGATATGTATAATTCCTATAAAAGATTTGATATCAAAAACTGTCGTCAAGTTGATATCAAAAAGAGGGAGGGGATGAGATAGATAAATTAGGATCCGAGGAGGACAAAAAAAGGGTAATAGAAAGAAAGAAGGGTTTAGGGAGAAGGTTTGGATAGTGGATGACCTAACGTGGAAGGAGAGAAGATTAATGGAGAAAGGAGTGAGAGTATGGGTAAAACATAAGAAGCTAAGAATAAAAGATGAATAGTGGAGGAGGAAGAGATATTAATAAATAAAAAAGGAGAGATAAAGGAAAAGGAAGGGGAGAGAGATTTTGGGAAGACAGAGGGGAGAGGGAAGATAGAAAAATAGAGGAGAGAGAAGGGGAAAGGGGGGTGAAGTTAAAGATGGGTAGTATAAGAGAATGGATAGAAAAGAGAAAGTAGAGAAGGGAAAAGGAGAGGGATGAAGAGGAAAAAGCCAGAAGTGGAAGGGAAGGGAGAGGTGACTGCAAAGTATCGTTTTGAAGCGCAGCAGGGTTCGTGAATAAGAATAGGGATTTTTGAATGGGGTTAACAGATTGGGATATTGCAGTTATGGTGGAGACGTGGATAGAGAAGAAGGGATGGGAGAAAATTAAGGAAAGGTTGCTTTAAAGGAGAGGATATATTTGGGAAACGCAATGAGCAAGGAAAAAAGAATAATAAGGGAAGCGCAATGGGGAGATTGATAATGAGGATAAGGAAAGGGATTATAATACAAGGAGGAGAGGAAAGCAAAATGGAAGTTCTGGATAGAAAGGTAAAGATCGGAAAAAATAAATGGAGGATAGTGGGAACATATGTAAACAGAGATCTGGAGGAAAAATAAGGGAGAGTGAGAGGATGGATGGAAAATAGGGAGAAAGGAATAAGAACAATAATAGGGGGGATTTTAATACAAGAACAGAAGAATTAGAAGGAAGACAGGAAAGAGAGGAAGAAGGCGAGGAATTAGGGGCAGGAAATCAAGAGACGGAAAAGTCAATAAAAAGGGATGATGGTTCATAGATAGGCTGGAGGAAATAGGATGGTTTATTTTTAATGGAAGTGGCAAAGGAGACGAGAAAAAGGATTGGATACATACATAGGGGCAAGAGAAAGGGTAGTGATAGGCTATATAATAGGAGATGAAGAAGTCTGGGAAAGAATAGAAAGGATGAAGGTAGAAAGTAGAGTGAATTCGGATCACTTTCCGATAGTGATAGAGATTAAGGAAAGAGGATTTGGAGAGGAGGATAGGAAGGAAGGCAATAAAAAAAGGAAAAGATGGATATGATCGGAACAAGGGAGAGAAGAATTTAAACATATAGTAGAGGAGGTAGTAGGTGGAGAAGGGGAGAAGGAAGGAAGACAATGGAAGCAAGTAAGGGAAAGGATTCAAGCAATTTTAGAGAAAGGACAAAAAAGGGAGAAGGGGGAGATAAGAAGGAGCTGGTGGGATTTAGAATGTAAAAAGATGGGAGATCAGAATTTAGGGAATGGGCAAGAGAGGGAGGAGAAAGAATAAGATATAGAGAAGAGGGAATATGGTAGGATGTTATGTGATGGAAAGAAAAAGGAAGAAAATAAAAGATGGGTAAAAATAGCAAAAAGGGGCGAGGACGGAAGTGAAGATATGGAAGATGGTTAATAGAGAAAGAAAAAAGAGGGAAGGGATAGAAGAAGGAATATAAATGGAAGAATGTTAGAATACTTCAAGAATATGTTAGGAGGGAAGGAGGGAAGAATAAGAAGAGGAATAAGGAGAGGGGATAAGGGAGACGGAGCGCCGGATATAACGAGAGAGGAGATAAAGAGGGAAATTGAAGGACGGTAAGACATAAGGGTTAGACGAAATGCCAGGAGAGGTATGGAGGTATGGAGGAGAGAAGATAGAGGATTGGGCATTGGAAATGTGTAATAAAGCATGGAGAGGGAAGGATTGGATTGAGGAGTGGGATGAGGGAATAATAATTCTTATAAAAAAGAAAGGAGAGGGAAAGAAGATGGAGGTTTATAGAGAGATAACATTAACATCAACATTAACATCAGTTATATAAAGTGAATATGATTATAGGGGAAAGGTTAGAGAAGGAGATGGAAGAAGAAAAGAATGGTTCCTCAGAACCAGGCAGGCTTCAGAAGGGATATGGGAACAATGGATAATGTCTACATCGTGAATTATCTGATTAATAGACAGCTAAGTAGAAATTCAGGAAAGCTGGTAGCACTCTTTGTAGATCTGAAAGCAGCATTTGATTCGGTAGATAGAGAAATATTAGTGAGGAGTTTAAAGGGGAGAGGAGGTAAGAGAGGGGTTAGTGAGAAGATGTGAAGATTTATTTAAAGAAACAAAAGTAGAGTCAGGATGGAGGGAGAGTTAAGCGAGATATTGAACGAGTAAGGGAGTCAGGCAGGGATGTCCTAGATTGGGAGTTTGAGATTGTTCATAGCGGATTTAGAAGAATACTTGAGGAAGAGAGGATGGGGAAGCGTAAGATTAAGAGAAAGAAAAGTGTACTCATTAGTAGGCAGATGATATAGTAATAATAGTCGAAGGGGAAGATGATATGAGATCGATGATAATGAGATTAGAGAATTATATAAGGATGAAAAAATTGTGGTAAATGTAGAAAAATCAAAGATTTTGAAATTCAGTAAGGGAGGAAGAAAAAGAAACAAGGTAAGCTCGAGATGGGAGGGCAAAACGATAGAAGAGGTGAAAAAATATAAATATCTGAGATATGTCTCAAAAAAATGGAGGACAGGAAGCGGTAAAGGAAAGGGTCAGGAGAGAAGCAGCGGTAATGGGGCAGGTATGGGGAATAAAGAAAAGGAGATTTGGAGGAGACTGAGAGAATGGATATGGTTGTTCGATGCATTAGTTTGGACAGTAATAAGATATGGAGCAGAAGTTTGGGCATGAAAAGAAAGGGAGGAAGTAAAGAAAATGCAAGAAAGATATAAAGTGGGTACTAGAAGCAGAGTATGGAACACTGGAGTATTTGGTGAGGGAAGAGTTATAGAAAGATAAACTGAGGATTAAGAAAACTGGAAGAAAAATATGGAATTTCGAGAAGAGGATGAAGAAAGGGAAAGGAAGTGAATTAGCTAGAGAATGTTGGAAAGAGATGAGACAAAGGAAGGGGGGAGGATAAAAAGTTATAAGGATGGGAGAAAAAAAGGTAAGAATTTTTTAGAGAAAAGGGAAGAGATGCAAGGGAAATGAGCGATTGGGAGCAAAGGGAAGAGGAATTTATGGAGTTAGAGAAAGTGGGTAAGGAGAGGTAAAAAGAAAAAAGATGGGAAAAAATTAGAAGCTTTAATCAAGATTTCAATAGATGGATAGATTTAATAGATGGTATTGAAAAGTGAAAAAGGAAGGAATTCTAAGATATCTGAAGAAAGGCTGGACAAAAAATAGATGGAAGAGAATGACTAAGTATAGGCTGTAGGACGAGGGAGGGAATGCATTGATGGAAAGAGGAGGATAGGAAATGCAGAGTGTGTGAAAGGAAGATATGGGAGCATATATGGGAGGAGTGTGGAAGATGGGGAGCGGAAGGGAGGTGGCAGAAGATGGTAAAGAGGTGTTGGGGGGAGAAGGGAAAAGAGAAGAATGGATTAGAATGTTAGAAAGATATAGGGAGGAAGAGATTAGAAAGAAGAAAGAGAGAGAGGGAGAGGAAGGGAGAGGGAGGGAAGGAGGGAGGGAGGAGAGAAAGAGAGAGAGAGAGAATGAGTACTGCCAGATAATTTGGAAAAGTAATGAAATATTTAAAGAGCATAAATGGTAAGAATCGCACTTACGATGTGGAGGTTTCGGTATAAGTGTGTTCGGAATTAGGTTAAGAGTAATTAGATTTAAGATTAGTAAGAATAGAGATAAGACTGTATGTAAAAGTATTGGAGTTGTATCCCTGGGGGGAATCAATAAAATTATTACGATTACTACTACTATTAACTTTAATGATAATGTATAATATCATTCCTATAAAAGATTTGATATCAAGAATTGGCGCCAAGTTGATATCAAATTCTATTTCTTTATACTATGTTAAATAAATAATGAATATTAATTTAATGATATGTATCATTTGTACAAAAGATTTGATGTCAACAACTGTGTCGCCAAATTAAATTTTACTATCAAAATAAGAAGTAAGACACAAGTAATGCTATGTTTATTATTTACTTAATCTAAATAAACTATCTTTAATTTTTATATGATAAGTATACGTACATTATTATGTCCAAACCCTTGGAGATTTTAAATTTATGATTCTACTGAAGAGAAAAGAATCGGAAATGGTGAGAGTACCTGGAAGGATTTTTGTCTCGCATGTATTCAGAGGCAAATATCGCAAGTCGAACATATACCCCCTTTATGATCGGAATATGGGTCCCGCAAAGACGCTATGACCTATCACCTGTTTCCTACGAGCGGTGCCATCGTCGATCCGAATTTTGAATCAAGAAAATCTAATTCCTTTAATTCGAGAGTGGACTACGTGCGATCTTTGAAAAGGCAAAGTTAACGACGACGAAGTTTTAAGGTTTTAAATTTAAAGAACGAGAGAGATGTAAAATTATTACTATTACTGTTTATTATTATTAACCATTATCAATCTATCATTAACGGATTACGAGTTTAATACAGTACAATTACAGAAGATAAAGGTTACATTAATAAATTTATTATTACAAACTAATTAATTAATATGATTACTATAATAAAAAGACAGAAAAAATTATAGATCAACGAGATTATTATTAACTATTTACATGTTAAGTTGCATTAAATCGCCAAAGAAAGAAGTTTTAGAGCGAGCAAGAGCAGACAAGTTTTTGTTCATTCTATTCTGTGGATAATAACGAAGGAAGGAGGAAAAAGATTGAAAAAAAATTTCATCAGAAATATGGATAGGCGGAATTCGGAATAAACACCGGAACACAAGAACGGGCAGGCTGGCCGGCAATTCCATGTCGGATTTCATATGGACTAAAATAAAAGTCCCCTCGGGAATAGATTCAGTAATCTGCGGGAATTGTCTGACGAGTGACTCAAATAAGTCTCTTGGATGTGAAAATAGGATCTCGGTGGTGGAGGAGGAATTTCTTCTAGGAACTTCAGGCTGTCCGTGGAGTTTGTCGGAGACGGAGTTCCTCTGGGAGAAAACGGGATTGAGATGATGAATGAATCGGGTATTAGCGAAAGGGTGTCAGGAAAAATTTGCTCCATCAGAGCGTTCGAAAACGCAGATGATGGAGATTGAGGAGGAGGTGAAGGAATTCGAAGGGGAGGTGAAGGAGAAGAAGCAGGTATCATCTCTAACACATCTCGGTTAGCAAGTAGAGCCGGCGAAGCCGGTGATGGCGAAAGTGGTGGAAGCAATGCGTTCTTAGCTGGGCGATTTCGATCTCGAGAAGTCTCAAGGTACTTCTGGTACGCTTGGTCTACGAGTCTCCGCGCTTCACGGTAGGTCCGGCTTCTAAGACACCTTTGTGGGGGCGATGGCACTAAGCGTGGCACTATGGTTTTGCGGTGAATATATGGATATATAAGTTAAAATGGGACTTACTGCTACTCTATAGATTTTGGCTTTCGAGGATGATTGCCGGAGGTCCAATCTCAGTGGTCTCTGACTGTAGAGGCTGAAAGTCCTGTGGACCTAAGTGATACGGAGATACTGGAATGACTCGACCGCGTCGCGGATCACAATTAAAATTAGTTGATAGAATTGATCGCGGACCGACAGAGTGTCGTTTGATATTTAAAATTTGACTGAACCGGTAGTGGATCGGCAAAGGTTCGTGGTTAAATTTTGACTGGTAGCGGACAGAGTGTCGTTTTGTAGCTGAATTTTGACTAATTGTTCGCGAATGGCCTCTTTTTTATATTCGCGAGTGCAGATGTATTTTATTGGTCTAATCTAGAATTAGGATTAAGAGTATCGGTTGTGAAATGGGATACTGGGATATGTGTCTAAAACAATTTCTATTATCGATCATTTGCTGGATGCTCAATAATTTAGAGCCACATTTGTCATTTATTACAGACAACTGCTGTTTCAGTTAAGTTGTAATTTTTAATCTATTTACTTTTTCTGTTCCTCGGAATAAAGTTCATTTATTCGGCACTTGGTTCAAATATTTAATCTAACAACTTTATCCCGAGTGGATTATTAGTCTAAAAAGGCAAATGTTATTCTCGTCAGTATTGTAATTTCTTGTAGTAGAAACAAATGGTCTACCAGTATTATTTGTTAATAACTTTTATGGTGATGAAAAAAATTCTAATAAAAAAAAAGAACTATGGAGTCTGAACGTAATATCTTATTAAAGGCTCTTCCTATTCCAAACCAAATAGTTTACATTCCTCTTAAATAAAATTATTATATTACAATTCATTCAAAGGCATTTTCTTTTTCAATTAAAGTAGTAGTTATTTAATTCTCCTTTAAAACATTACACAAAACATTATCACAAAATTGCGTTATCATGCTCAATTTAAGTGTTACAACAAAAAATTTAATTAACCGTATAAAATGAAAAAAATTAATTTAAATAGAAAAATTTCTCATGTAAAAACGCTTTGCGCTGATCGAGTAAGAAAAACTATAAAAATAATTATAAATTATAATGATAATTAATAAAAATAAATAATCTCCTTTTGTTAAATATTAAGTTATACACAAATCGAAGTCAAATAAATCGCTTTGTCATCATCTTTTGGCTTAGTTAACAAAAATAGTGCATAATTTTGTTTCCGTTCGATCTCCTTTTGTTAAATAATGAGTTATAAACAAATGAAGATCAAGATTGAATAGATTCCTTTGACATTATTATTTCCTAACTTAGTTAACAAATAACAGTATATAATTTTATTTCTGTTCGATCTCCTTTTGTTAAATATTAATTATAAACAAATAGAGATAAATCTTTTCTTCATTATCATTTTCTAGCTTAGATAACAAATGCCAGCGTATAATTTAGTTTTCATTTAATCTCTTTTTATTAAATATTAAGTAAATAAACAAATGGAAATTAGTAAATATACTGGGCCGTTTTTAAATCACTATGTATTAGTACATATACGTATACGCGTATGTATGTATGTGTAAGGGCCCGAGAGTAGGAGAAGTACATTGCTAAATATTAAAATTACATTATTATGTGTTTAAAATTATTTATTCCTTTATATTTACACCTTTCCTTCGTCAAACCCCGTATATTAAATTAATTGATAAGGCGTTCATTACACAACTAAAAATTATTACATTTAGACTCTAGGCCATATCATTTTAAAATCATTGATTAAATACCCATCTTAATAATACCCATTTAATAAAATCGAGAAGAAAAGACAACGAGGGGGAGAATACAACGGGGATAGAAGAGAGAGCGCGAATAATATGATAGATGTTCGAGATTAGCATCCGTAAAGCCGATTTTATGGAATTAGTGTATGTGCGGCAATGTGATTTGGAAGTGTCTAGAAACGCTATATCATTTAAAATTGTTCTGCTTCCAAATGAACTTGACAATCACCTTTCTTTGTTGAAGTCGAGAGAGTAATCAAAACCGCATATTGTACATACACAAAAACCAATTGTTAAAAACGGCAATTACAGTTCTGATCGATTACAGCGCACGCGCGCTCGTGTGACGCGAAACGCGTAATTCGCTAACACCCCCTTTTCTTTTTTAGTCGCGTTAACGCTCCGCAATTTAGATCAATCGCCTCTGAGATGCTCCGCCGAAAGAAAACCGCCGCGTTCGACTCGTGATAGAAATCCGAAAGGGTGTTCGCCTGTAAAAAGGAAACGTTGATTTCCATCCGCGTTTATTTGTGCTGTATTAAATTCATCACAATCATAATATGCGATGGGTAAATTTAAATATTATTCATTTAAGTAATTATTTTACAGTAAATAATTGTATAGTAAATATATTTTATTTCAATAATGCAGTTTCTGGGTACATACACAATTTCCTGGAGTTATTAGAGCAATAGATGGAACTCATATAGCGATTGTCCCACCAAATATAGAGAGAGAGCATCTCTATATAAACCGAAAATTATATCATTTATTAAATGTTCTCATTGTATGTATATTATTTTTATAATATACAGTAGAATAAATTAATGTAAGAGTAATTTAATATATTTATAAGTTTATAGGTTACGGATTACAACGGTAAAATTTTGACCGTAAATGCTGCACACGGAAGAACGCACGATGCCAGAGTTTGGAGAACATCTATTTTATCCAAAGAGATTATCTGCAAGAGATGCACGCTGCAGAACAGATGCTTGGCTTTTAGGTAATAGCATATTTAGTTAGCAGTCTCTTTTGTTTGCTTCTCGGTAAAATAATACTTTGCTATGTATAATAAACATTAATATGTTTTGTTTGTAGGTGATAGTGCTTATCCATTATTACCATATTTGATGACACCAAAATTAAATGAACCTGAAGGTACACCAACAGCAAGATACACGTGGTGTAACATTAAAAGTCGTTCTTCTATAGAACAGACCATTGGTAGATTAAAGGCGGTGCCTTAGGAAAGACAGAACTTTGCATTATACACCAGAAGTTGCAGGTATCTTAATAATAAAACATTGTATATGTTTAAACTTTTTTATAGAGCTACATAATTTGTTTATTCTATTTTTAAATTTGATATAAATATTTTCATTTTTAGAATAGTTAATGCTGCTTGCGTTTTGCATAACATCGCTCTTCATTGGAAACTTCCAGAACCAGAGTTATATTATGATGAAATAGATTTGGAACGTCCAGTAATAATAAATAAAGATATAGCAAGAAATGGGAATGAAGTTCGCGAACGGCTCATTAATATGTGTTTTCAAAACGAAAGATTGTTATAATTTTAAGATTTTTATTAATCATTGTTTTACAACAACCGAAACATTGCACATACATTTAATAATCAGCATTACTTAAAATATCTTTTAATTAGAATACTTTTTAAATAAACGAATTTTTCTTTTTGCAAAAATAATTTTTTAAAAATCCTCAACATTTCTTGTTAAATTTCATCATTCGTTATATACTTTAATGAAACAAAACAAATATAAATAAGTATTTAAAGAATGGAAGTCTTATATTTAATATTATATGAGATATGAAGATGCTATTTTTTCAACTTTTCTTAAACGCATAACATTATAATCAATATTATTTAAAATATCTTTATAATTAGAATGAATACTTTTTAAATATTCAAACTTTTCTTTTTGTAAAAGTAATTTTTCTTTAAAGAAAAAATCTTCAATTTTTCTTATTTCATTTTCATATTCTCACGCATTAATTGTACAGCTATACTGGAATTATTTTCTTTATTACTATTGATAACTAAAAAATCAAAAACATTAAAATATATTTTTTTCCAAATTCTATGTACTTTGTTTTATTTTATGATGTTAATTTGATATTTAAAAAAGTAATCAATAATACCTTTGTCTTGCGCTTGATAACGTTTAGAATTGACCTCAGGTGATATGGTATTCGTATTTTCATCTATGAAAATAATGTCATTAAATTCAAGAGCAGATTCAAAAGATTTATTGTCAGATTCAAAAACATTATGTTTAGAAATATTGCTTTCCATTTCCTGTAAATGTTCATTTTTATTTTTTTATTATAACACATAAACATTCTATTTCCTAATAAAGAATATATACTGATTTTACTTAATCGTGTTGAAAAATCTGTGTCGTCAAGAAGTTCGCTTGCGGATATTGATGGAGATTTGATTGTCATCCATCTTACACATTTTATTGCTAGTATCCAATATAGAAGTATGTTTCTTGAAATATTAATATATTTTTATGTATTACATATATTACTATTTATTATTATTTATATCAATTATTAATGTGATATCATATATAGAATATGATACATATTATACCCTTTTCATTTGTAGAAAATTAGATAAAAGTGGTTTTCTTAATTCGATTTCTTGCGCAGTGGTTTTGTACAATCCTTTAGAAGTATGAAAGAATTCCCTTTTTGGGATTATATTATTAGTAGATACAGATCCTTCTGTATTGTCCTATTAAAATTTCCTCCTTCAGGTATATATCATCCAAACTAGTAGCTTCTGGATCTATGATTTCCAATAAACTTTCTTCTGTTAACTGAAGTACTTTTGATGGTACTTTCCTCCACCTGTACCACTAGCGTAATTTTGATTTTGTGACTTTTTTAGCACATTTGCTTTTCAGTTTCATGTCTATATTTACGTAAAATATAACATTTCTAAATAATCGTATCAATATAACTAAATGTCATTCTTCTCATTTAATAAAATATTATAATTTTTTTCATAAGTACCTTTCGCCATTCTTTTGCTTGCTTTTAAGGTCCATTTCCAATAGCATTTAAGGGTATAGTGATGGAAGCCCACATATTATTCTGCATAAACAAAATTAACTTATTACCAAAATTTATTTATTACCTATTATTATATTATAAACAAAATATTATGACAACCCCGATAAAATCTCTAATTTTAATATAAACTGATAATGTATAACACTTACTAATATTTTTTTATTGCCATTGCTGTAATGTAAGCAGCTTCTTGCAAAATCTTCATTGTCTCTCATATAATTTAATAAAATTATTTTCTGCTTTTCCGTTATGTTTATTTTGTATTACTTTCGTTATAACTATTAATACCTAATAACGTAATAATAGACAATAAACATAAACGAGATTTTTCATTGATCAATCATATTATGCATAAATACAGCTTTTTACAAAAGAATTATTTTTTAGCATAATGCGATTGATCAAACGATGAATTAAAAAATTTGACTTATAATTACTTCTAGCACTTTTAATCTCATTTTGTGTATAAACCTATGACTATCGATTTCAAAATGTGAGATTACTATACCGGAAATACCTAATTACTTCACATTTTCACTTAAAAGTTCCGTAATTAGCTGACTAAAGTCATGAAATGAAAATGCGAAAAGTGATTAAATTCACGGAGAAACCGTAATAGACCCCCTGGTGACGCCACTTCCTCTCGCGGTCCCCTCGCCCAGAGACGTCGATTCTCCACTTTTTAAACTATTTTTATTCGGATATTGCATTTTTACGATGAACACTCACTTCATATAATATCAGATTATCCATATCTTGATCCAAAAACAGCATCTATCCATGCTTTTCGATATTGATTTACTTGGGAAATCTAATGTATATCCATCACTGGATTTATTGAAACATCTCTCTGCACAACATGTATGTGGCATCTCCAAAATACATAAAAATTCAAATCTATGACAAGAGAATCATATTATGAAACAGATATCTCTAACCTCCGTACTACTTATTTTTAATTATGAGGCGTTTATTAAATCAAAGCTTATTCGTGACAATATATACATTACTTTATTTCACAATTTTACATAGATGTGATAAATTAACTTACTAAAAATAGTCAAAAGGCAACACAAGCTGCTTCAACATACGTAACGTATTTTGTCAAGTTATCGTACATATTCATGGAGCACAGATGTGCAATCCAGACTCCAGCCAATTAGGATCACCCATAGTCACGTGATGAGTTGACGAGTCTCTCTCTTTTTAGAGTCTCTAGTTCTTACTCATAGATCTATAAATAAGAATCGCTCGGTGAGCAAGCTGCATTCCGAAACCCATCGAAAAAAAGTGTTGCAATTTTTCTGTGGCCAGCTGTACGCGCAAGCAACGGCGGAATCTGCAAAAGAAATAAGAGTGAAATCACAGTGCGGAATAGGACTGCGGAATAGAGAATGCGTCATTGAAACAATCACTCAGCGCTATTCCACGTTTGATGTTGCGGAATAGCGAGTGCGTCATTATTCTTGTAATAAATCGTCATATTTTGAGAGATTAAAATAATTTGATGCTGATTGATATGATGGAAATGTCGAGAAGCAAAATGACAAAATCTGAGTGCATAAATATAGATATCAAGATCAGAAAAACAATTTTTTGAACTGCTTTAACGCATTTATTATCATTTTTCCGCATTGTGTGAACATAACACGTAATGCAATTTCAGTGTGCCTTTTTTCACACTTTTTCGTCACGCCAGTTTTGTGTACTATGTTCACACGATGTGGAAAAATGATATTAAAATCGCTCGGCAGTTCAAGAAATTGTTATGAGATTGTAAATATTAATTGTAAAACATTAAATACTACAACAGTGATAATTGTTTTTATTATTTGAAAAAATATATTTCATTTTAATAATCAAATTATTAATATGAAGTTAATAGTTTTTAAATTATATTCATGTTGGATACATTTTTGACGCATCATGTGAACATAGCATAAAACTTGCGTAAAGTGCAGAATACACTGATTGATTACTTCAATGACGCACTCGCGTTCTGTATTTCTCAGTCCTATTCCGGACCGTGTGATTTCAAAGCCGCACTACAAACTTTTGCATGACGCATAGTGCATAAGTGAATCAACTAATCAGAATCTTTCTTTTCGTTCCATTTCATGGAAAAGAAGAACATCGCGTTGTTAATCACACTTCCCTTATGCATTATGCATTATGCGTTATGCAAGAGACTGTGCTACGGCCAATAAATTTGCGCAACAAAAACGGCGGAATCAGCGGAAAGCCATGACCAATCAGCGTTTCACAGTTCCGTAGTTCTGCATCCCATGGGAGCGCATTCTGAGGATGCAGTCCCATGGTGCGGAATTGGCGGAACACTCGTGATTGGTTGCGGCTTTATTCAGTCGATTCCGTTCCACTAAAATGTGTTCTCCTATGTCCCATAAAGCTGAATTTCCGGAATGCGCAATTAGCGTTGACTAATCACAAAAACCTTCCCGTAGATCACTTTCATTAGATCCACTGGAAAGCGTTTGTCATTGGCTCGGATTGATTGTACGCTGCAAGTTCCACTCCATGGGACATAGGAAAAACTCCTGCGGATCGGAAATCACACATACATATATACAGGAACATTGTCCTGTCTTCATTTTGTGTACCCATTTTGATTTTGATTTATATTTTCGTTTTTCTGTATACTATTGGGTCATAGATGTGTGTTGATGGTCATATATCTAGTGACAAAGTACCGCGGATACTTTTTAGATGACCCAATACATGTACACCATTCATTCTGATCATATTGACCACCGTATTTATTTAGAGACTTAAGCGGGGAGCTCAAACTCTTGCATAATGCATAGCATATAAATCATAAGAAATCCAACCAATCAGAGTTCTTTATTTCATAGAAAGGAAGAAAACAAAGGATTTTGATTGATATATTTTCTTATGCATTATGTGTTATGCTCCCCGCTTTAATTAATTACCTTCAGGATTATATTTAGATTTCACCCGAGTGCTACCCAGGTATCACACATTCTTGTAATTTACCGAATGTTAAACAAGAGTGACACAACACCCAGATGGGAATCCGAACACGCCTCAGCATGTTGATTAATTATGCGCTTGTAGGAAACAGTTTTCTCCATTAAACCAGTTTAACGAGGTTAGTTTTTATAAGTATATATATGTAGTACATGTACACGCACACATGCAGGTATCGGTGGAATCCGCAAAAGAAATAAACTTGCGAAATAAAATGATGGAATCGGCGGAATGAAGCCACGACCAATCACAAGCATTCCGTCAATTTCGCATTTCACCAATTCCGCACTATAGGATCGAACCTTGAGGCCGGGTTCACATCTTGGGATCGATTCTGTATTTTGAAATGAGGAAAATTATAAAAGTGAGCGAATTTACTAGAATACTGATTATTTCATTGATCAACATCTAATAAATTTATTCGCTTTTATAATTTTCACGTTGTTTGAAGATACAGAATCGACTCCCTTAACGGAAAAACGGAAAGCGGAAATGCGGAAGCCAATCGGAACTCGTAATAGTAGCGGTACATTTCATTTGCCTGCTTCTGCTTTCCGCGAGTACTGATTGGCTTCCGCTTTTCCGTCAAGGTAAACCCGGCCTGAGATTACGGTCACTCTGTATAATTATCTATGATTGACGCTAAAAAGTTCGTTTCTTTCTAGCGTTAACAGGTCACGATTAAACTTGATCGACGTTGGTGAAACCAGCCTTTAAAAACACAAATTCACTGCTAATGCAAAGAATTTGTGTGTTTTAAGTAATGGATTTTTGTTTTTAAAGCAGTGAATTTATGTTTTTAAAACAATGAATTTGTATGAGTTGTGTTGAATTTTGATTACTTTTCTGTAATGATTTTGAGAAGGTCTTCATTAATAAAAGGTACTCCAATATGCTTCTTCGTAAATGTTTTACGTTAAATTTAATTATATAGTTTCTTAAAAAAAAAATGGTCGCTTAAATCGCCCGTTTTTTTGGCACTTAATTTTGGAACTGAACTATGTGCCAAAAATTTTATCTTATATTCAGACATTCATCAAATAGATTTAAAGATGAAATGAAAATTATTATCAGAGCAGAGAGGAGTGGAATCAAACAGATTTTTGCATAGACGTAATATGTGACTCCCCCCCTTCAGCTATGATAACGATTGTTACCTCAACCTGAAACTTCTTTGTAATTAATATCTCATTGCAATATATTATTTGACACACATTTCAGTTAAAAACATGAGGGCAAAAATATAAAAAGTGACCTCTTTTTTGAGGTCATTTTTTATATTTGTATATATAAAGGTTAGGTTAAGTTCAGATTATTATTTTAATATGTTTAATATTATAATTTTATTATTCCAATCTAAGTAATAGCAACTTTAATTTTCTGTCAAAAATTATTACTCTTCGAAAAAAATTAATATATTAAATAAAAAATTAAAACCTACAATCTTAAGTAATCAAAGTTAAGTTCTATCAAATTAAAAAATAAAACAAATGGTACTGTTTTTTGTTATTTATATGAACTTATCTTTTTAAAAAAGGTAAACAAAAAGCATTAAGCATGCGTATTTTTCGTGAAGAATTATTTGGGCCGGTTCACCAACGCCAATTAGCCATGGAACTGACTAATTGTATTTGTTGTTTAGTAGAATTAACCACTTATAGTTGACAGCGATTCGGCTTAATCGAGTTCGTGAAACCGGTCTTTTGTATATAATACTAAATATCCAACCCAATTAATAATATAATAATTTTAATTTTTTTTTCAAAGATATTCTTATTGAAAGTTTTCTTATTTCAACTCAAGTAATGGCAACTTTAATTCTCTGTCAAAAATTATTACTCTTCGAAAAAAATTAATGTATCAAGTGAAAAATTAAAACTCAGATGCTACAATCTTAACTAATGAAGTTATAAATTCTATTAAATTAAAAAGTAAAACACAAATGATACTGTCGCTTGTTATTTAACTCTAATGATATGTATCATTCGTATAAAATTTGATATCAACAAAATTAGCGCCAAGTGAAATTCCTCAAAATTTTATGTATTATTCGTAAAAAAGATTTGATATCAACAATTGACGCCAAGTTAAATTCCATGTAATTCGGATATCAAATTATATAAATAATATTAACTTTAATTCTTATAAAAGATTTGATATCAAGAACTGGCGCAAAGTTAAATTTCATTTCTTTATATCATGCTAAATTAAATAAATAATGAATATTAATCTAATGATATGTATCATTTGTATAAAAGAATTGATATCAACAACTGTGGCGTCAAGTTAAATTTTACTATCAAAATAAAATGTAAAACCCAGATGATACTGTCTTTATTATTATTTACTTAATCCAAATAATACGAGTACTATCTTTAATTTTTATGAAATGAAACCTAAGTATACGTATATCTTATTGAAGGATCTTTCTATTACAATCCAAATGATTTAAATTCCTCTTAAAAGAAATTATATTACAATTCATTCAAAGACATTTTTTCTTCCAACTGAAGTTATTTAATTCTCCTTCAAAATATTATATAAAACATTATCAACAAAAATTACGTTACCGTTCTCAAATTAAGTATTATCACAAAAAAATTAAAAAATTAATCGTATAAAACAAAAAAATTTAATTTAAATAGAAAAATTTTTCATGTCAAAATATTTGGTGCTGCTAATAATAAATTTAATCTGAACTTTACACCGAATAAGAATAAAATTTACTATCAGTGAAAAATGTAAAAAAGTCCGTCAGAGCCGTCATCAGCTGTTCGGATGCACAAAAATTCTTTATTTTCATGTGAATATGTAACGAATAAAATATATACGTTTCAATCCATCAATTCGGGTCCTTATCAATATAAAATATAAATCGAAGTTACATAATTATCGCAAATTCCATTTTGATGATTCCTGACAATTTAGTTCGCTCTTTTTTATCCAACTGCCAAATTAGCTATATAATGAGTAGTCCAATGATTATCAAAAATATTAACTTATACAATAATATTATAAAAACTTACATAAAGTAAAAATGAAGTCATAAACATTGCGTCACTCGTTAGAATCATATCGCTCATCAGATTGTCAGATTTGCTGTGTAGTCATTCAAAAGAAATATGAAAACGAAAAAAATTAAAGAATTATTAAAATCATTTGTCTGAGTTTTTTATTATATCACCTTACATATAAGCGTTTTGTTGCGACTCGACGTAAAGATCTTGTGGTGTCAACAGTCAGAGATACAATGAGAGTCAAAATAATAAAGTCAAGTAGTTATTGGAATAAAATAATAATAAAATAACATAAAAATAAAGATAAAAATAAAAATAAGGACAAAAATGAGTAAAATCAACGTCATACTTTCGCAAAAAAATCCATTTATAATATAGTGGGTGTCCAAAAAACGTACCATTCTGTAAATTCAAACTCTGTTTCTATTGCTTTATATAGATTGCTGTATTGGGAAAATATCAAGATATTAGACTAGGAAAAGGTACTTAATAAAAGATTGATTTTGAAAGCGATCCATATAAAGCAACAGAAACAGAGTTTAAATTTACAGAATGATATGTATTTTTTGGATCCATTATACATGGATTTGTTTAGATATTTCTCCACTGCATCCTTTTTTGGAGTATTTTCGGCAAGCAACTGCTGCAATATGTTGTCATGCAGCGTCTGCAAATCGAGATCATACTGTCTTATAATATAAAAAAATCCATTTAATACAATTTTCCTACATTGTTAAACCAAGCTGATTGTACATGGAAAACGTAAGACAATTATAAGGAACATAAATAAAATACTAAAAAATATTATAATATTAAAAATATAAAAAATATACTAAAAAATTATAAAAAATTATAAAATACTATAAAATGCTATATACTATATAATACTATAAAATACTATTATATATTACTATATAATAATAAAATACTAAAAAATATAAGAAAATGCACAATCTAAAAAGATTAATTTCAGATTATTACAGTCTATGAAGAAAATCAATTATAATTATTTATTAAATGTAACTATTTATTAAAAATCGTGAAAAATATGAAAACATATCAGTTAATTATGGAAATCTATGAGATATGTCGATTATTGGTTATTCAAAATTAATTCACCTTTTTGTTTTTTTGTTAATCGTCTGCAATGAGTCGAACAGCTTGGTGTTTCATAAATGTCCGACATGTTACAATCTGTTGGAGAAGACACATTACATTGCTGAAATTCCGAATAATTCGGGCTTAATGCACTAACTTCATCATGACATATGTTCCGTGGTAGAGAACTTGTTGTATTAAAATTAAACAATAAAGACGAATAAGAAAAATATACCATATTTTTCATATTCTAAAGTCTATATCAGACAAGTCATTAAGCACGGCATTTCCTATACAGCCTCATCTAGAAATTGCATTCTTAAATAGAAACGGAAAGTACTTTTCTGTGGATGTCTCGCTTTCACATCTGATCCGCTGCATACATAACCTTTCATTTTTTTGCGAGCTTTTGAGTAACCTCAGGTACGTCCATCGAGATTTCATCCACGCTATGTTCTTAAAACCTAAAAATAGTAATAATTCAAATTATGAATTCAGCTTACACAAATATAAAAGTACATTAGCCCATTTACGAGTGCAGATTATTATCCGTATTTATAGATCAGATCTTGTACTTAAGATTTCCTTAAATTTATTTTTAGGTGCTCAGTAGATCTCTCTAGTGATCCATTTGATTGAGGATGAAAAGCTGTTGTGCGAAATTTGCGAATTTTAAATATTTTTGTTATTTTCTTCATTAAATCGCTAATAAAAATTTTTTCCTGATCCGTTAATATTGCTTTAGGTACTCCTAATATGCAGATAAATCTGTCAACGAAAATTTCTACTATCGTCTCGGAGGTTTGATTTGGCAAAAGTATCCCTATGCAGAATTTTCGTCAGTTAATCTTGTAGTGTTAAAATATACTCATTGCCCCTTTCGGTTCTAAGAAGGAGTCCTACGATATCCATTGAGACTTTATCGAAGGAAGATCTTGGTGTATCAATAATCATCATAGGTTATTTAATTTTTACTCTTACTAGTATTTACAATTGACATTGTAAACATTATTGAATATGCCGTTGTATGTCTGATTTTAAATTTTCCCAGTAATAATTATGCTTCATTCTATAGTGTTTTCGTAACGCCTCGATGTCCATCAGTAGGCGAGCAATACATTTCGCCGATTATAATCGAAGCGAAGATCTTTAGGAGGATATTTAATTAATTCATTGCATATCATTAGTTTGGTTGTTGAATCAGTAAAAGCCAATTGTAATAAAGATTTGATATCATTCTATGATATGTTATTGACAAAATCTGGTTTTGCTATACTAATGGTTTCTAATTTATTTTTGACGGTGATTTGCAAATCTTTTATCATTGTAGAAAAATTGAGAGAGAGTCATCGTTGGACCTTCACGTTGCCCTTCGCTAATGAATAAGGCAACATGGTAATATTTCTTATATTTTATGGCTTTGGCTTCGCCCACGGAGATCTTTCAGACAATCTCGTTTCTTTCAAAATGTTTCTGTGAACCTGAATCTAATGGTCTTCCGTCAGTGTCCACAAAATAACATTATCCTTGCGTAAAAACAATAAATCGCGACTATTTATTGTCTTTGGCTATTTTTATTCTCAAGCCTTGATTGTTGTTGTTTTTATGATTACCCGATCTTTCGTCTTCATCATCTAATTTTTTAAGATCCGATCTGACTCCTTGCTGATTACGTGCCCTAAATATGTTGCTTCTGTTTTTAAAAATTCGCATTTGTCCAGCTGTAATTTTAGATTAGCTCTACAAAGTAGATCTATTAATAGATTATATTTTCTTTCGTGTTCCTCTAATGATGCGGCATATATGACAATATCATCCATATAAACAAATAATTCTTGGCCTTGTAATGCCTTCCTGACTAGATTCATTAACCTCTGAAAGGTGGCAGGAACATTTTTTAATCCGAAGAGCATGCGATCGAATTCGTAATGCCCGAAAGGAGTTGTAAAAGCGGTTATATGGCTGTCAGCAGGATCCATTTTTATTTGGTTGCATCCGGAAGTCAAATCACATATGGAAAAATATCGTGCTCCGCCTAATTGGTCTAAAATATCAACAACATTAGGTAATAGATATGCGTCTCCAACAGTTTTTTCGTTTAGAGTGCGGAAATCTAATACCATTCTCCATCTCTTGTTTCCCTTCGAGTCCTCTTTTTTCGGGACTATCCATATGGGCGTATTGTAAGGTTTTACGATGCCTCCTTCGCAGTTCTTCGATCTGCTTATTTATTTCTTCTTTATAAAGCTGCAGAAATCTATATTATCGTGTGTTTATAGGTCGATTGTCTATTGTAGATATGTGATGCTGCAATATATTAGTTGTAGTTAATCTTTTTCCAGGAATATGAAATCTGTCTTGACTATTAGATATAAGATTTATTACATTCTTCTCTTCTTGTGCATTTAAATGTTCTAAGCGTAATAATTCCATAATTTCTGTAAGTTTATTCTTATTAGGTTTCTTTAACAATGTAAAACATTTGAGCGGTATTTTATCTTTTTTTGCTCTCTTCTTTTGTTTCGACTTATGTTTACGCATAAATTTTTCTATTATTTTTTGGGATTGGACTTGCGTTGATGTAAGAATTTTCGAAGACGGGTTATTTTTTCTTTTGCAATTTTAAGAAGATTTGACATTAGAATTATGTGATCACATTCATAAGTTCTTCCAAGGTACAATAATATAAGAGGTTTCATTATTATTATTATTATCCAATGGATAAATAAATATGGATGTTCCAACCCTCAGGAATTTTATTCTTTCTTTAGACGTTAATGTGTCCTTTTCCTTTGATTTTTGTAAATAAGATTGAGTCGTATTGCGTAGGTAGGTTTGGTTACTTTCCTCCTCGCAATCAATAGGAGTAAAATTTATCATGGAGGTACGAAAACCTTTTTCTGAAATTCTAAGATTATTTAAATTTTCAGGAGAGGTTTGGAAATTTCCTCCTCCAAGAATTTTGGAATTGGATAAATTGTCAAGAGGGGTTTGTTAACTTTCCCCTCCAAGAATTTTGGAATCGACTAGATTTTCAGGGGGGGGGGGTTTAGTAACTTCCCCTTCCAAGAATTTGGGAATCTAAAGTGTCGAAGAAGGATTGAAAATCTTCCTTTAGATTGAAATTTTTATTTAAAATTTATACCTTGGTTTTTCTCTTCAATTTTATCCCCACCTTATTATATACTTTTGGACAGATTTGCTAGTTATTATATTCTCCTCAATTGCAGTTTCCCCATCATCTGGTTTCGACATTACGTCTTCTTTATTTATAATATTGTTTGAGTCGCTGTCGAATACCTTACAATACTTTTGCTTGTTTTCTATACACAAATTTGGCCTGCATATTCGCAGTCTCTCGATAATTTTCATAGTTATCAAATAATTCATTTAAAGGTTTAAGGCGCAAGATTGGTACTTGGACCTCCACTTCTTCGTCTAGAGTACTTATAATATTTAGAAACGCTTTTCCGGAGATATTTTCTACTATGATGTCCCCTAAATAAATTTCATGGACTACTTTTATTTTTGGGATATACCCTATTTTTACCTCGGGATTTTCTATTCTCGTAGAACAATGATTCTATTCGCGGAGATGCTGTGATGGAGAAAAGAAGGATATAGTAATTTCTGATATGTCTAGATATCCTATTTTGTGGAAGCTATTTTTGAGGAAGTCTGTTTGAAAAAACTATCCAATATGCCTGATTGTGTAATTGAAAAATCGTTTGATACAATATGAAAAGTTACTTATTTTCAAAAAGCGGTAAAGTGATTTCTCCAAGAGTATAAACAAGATATTCATTTACCCTATTTAATTTTAATATACGAGAGCAAGTCAATAAGTTTTTAGAAAAACACATTTTTTTTGATCGATTCATTTTTATTTCTCAACTCTTTTAGTTCTCTTTTCAGCTCGATACACTTAATCCAACAATTCTCCAACTTTTTCAAGCCATCCGAATAATATAATTTGTCCAACCCTTCAAAATAAGCCTCTGTTTCGACAATGAACTGCTCTATGGTGGTTAATCTCTTTTCTCCGAACCATTTCTTCAGGTTCGGAAACAGGAAATAGTCGCAAAGGGCTAAATTTGGCGAATATGTTGGATGGGGAATTCGTAGTTGAATTTGACCATCGGTACCGGGCACGTGTGAACCCGTACATTGTCTTGATGAAAGAGCATTTTCTTCTTCGCCAAATGGGGACGTTTTTTCTTTAAAATGTTGTTGAAACGGTCCAATAAGGCTGCGTAGTAATCGCCATTGATCGTTTGCTTCGATGGAAGATAATCGAATATGAATTATATCGCGTGCATCCTAAAAAACTGTGCCATTATCTTCATCCGGTCTTCGCCTTCTTCGGTACTGGTTCATTCGGTGAAGTCCATTGTTTTGACTGTTCCTTCGTTTCGAGTGTGAAGTAATGGATCCATGTTTCGTCCACAGTAATGAATCGACGCAGAAATTCATCTGAATTACGTTGAAACATCTCCAAACATTGTTTTGAAATCGTCACACGGTCGCGCTTATGGTTCACAGTGAGCAAACGCAGTGTCCATCTTGCCGATAGCTTTTTCATACCCAATTGTTCCTGCAAAATTGAAATCACTGTGCCATGTGATATGCTATGGCCTCAACAACTCGCGCACTTTTATTCGTCGATCAGTTAAAACAATATCGTAGACTTTATCGATGATTTCTGATGTAGCAGCCTCAATTGGATGTCCCGAACGAGGTGCATATGGATGTACGACCATGTTTAAATTCATTCACCCAATTGTATACAGTCGCAAACGCTGATGCAGATGTGCTATGAACATTATCCAACTCGACTTTGATTTCTTTCGGCATTAAACCTTTTATATATAGATGTGATGTTTGATCACTATACGGAACTCGTTTTTTTCCATTTTGCAAAAAATACAAAGGTTGTTTGCTTTAAACCTCTACAGAAATGAAACCACGCTATGAATTCCGCTTAAAATTTGACAGTAATCAGCTGAAAGATGCTACTTGTCAAAAAGTAATGTGACATGATACCTCTACAGAAATGAAACCACGCGATGAATTCCGCTTAAAATTTGACAGTAATCAGCTGAAAGATGCTACTTGTCAAAAAGTAATGTGACATGACACTGCGAGTGCTCTCTGACAGATTTTCTGAGAACTTATTGACTTGCCCTCGTATTATTATGGTTGACAGTGGTATCCTTTGATATAAAATTTTCTTTAATTATGTTTGGCCCTGAACCGTCTAACACAAAAGTTATATATGAAGTATTCGCAAAGCTTTACCTGAATGATAGGCACGCGACTATGTTTATCGAGATTTATCTTTACCGTTACATTTCTGCTTACTGGGCAGAATCCATTTATGACCAGAACAAAGTTTGAAACAAAGTTGACAAATAATATTATTTCCTTGTATTACATTAACAGACCTCGAGGGTCGCGAAGCCGACATTTATCGACACAATTTACAAATTTGACATATTAAAATTTTAATTTCTAAATTAGTTATTTTCCTGCAAAAGAGACTGAATACCCCTCCTTACAGCAAATTTGATACGTTTCGCGTAATTTATCTGGTATTTTACCTGCTGTGAGACTATGCCCTTGTCGTAAATCTGTCATTGATAGCTCCCTTTCTATTCTCAAAACATCAACAACGATTTCTTGAACGTTTAAATTTCTCGCTATTCTCTGTTCGATATTCGATTTTAGTTCTTTAATGAAACATTTACACATATCTTTCTCTAGTAGTAGTTTAATGTCTTGATTAGGGAGAAAATTTCCTGAATCTTTATGTGCTTTTAATATTTGTTTTCCCAGGATTTTAATTCTATTCGCATAAGTAACTATATCTTCCTCATTCTTTTGATACTACCTAATTCTCCTTGTAACTGATAAATATTTTTTGATGGGCTATAAATTTGCTCTAGATATTTTGTTAGTTGAGATACACTGTCAAAATCTTGGTCTTGAATTGTACGGCGGTTTCGCCCACAATTCTCTAATTCTAATAATTTTTGTGAGATTCAGCTTCCGCATGCAACATGGATTTTGCTTTCTCACATCCCTTAATAAAGTATGTTAACGGAATATTTTTACCATCAAAGAAAGGAACGGCTTCTCGTACTTTAATGTACCGAATGGATTCGGATTTGTCATTGTTCTATCTTCTTTTGACTTAGGAGTATATTCAATTTCTTTTGCTGGTTGAATTGTTATATCCCAAACAAATATATTAGAGTTTTAAATAGATCTCGGAGTTATCCAGCGAAAAGTCAATTTACTTATGCGTAGACTTAGAGGACGCAGGAGTGGATGTGTGTATTGTAAGATTATCGTGTTTAGACTTGCCCTGATTCTCTATAGCGGTTTTAAAGATTATTAATTTTACTTTTGTTAGATGTAGACCTCGTATTCATACCTGCGCACAAAGATCGCACCCGGACGAGCCCTCAAATTTACTTGGTTTGTTACGTTCAAATCCGTGGAGATTAAATTTATGATCCCACTGGAGAGAAGAGGAGCGGGAATGGTGAGGGTACGACGCAGTCAGACTCTTGTTTCGCAGGTATTCGCATAAAGGCGAGTATCGCGAGTTGAACGCACCTTTTTGGTGCTCGCCGGAATATGGATCAACATTCCGAAAAGATGCTATGACACCTGTTTCCTACGAGCGGTGCGATCGTCGGTCCGAATTTCGAGTCAAGAAATCTAATCCTTTTAACTCGGGAATGGATCACGTGCGATCTCTGAAAAGGGCAAGGTTAAACGACTACGAGGTTTTAGGGTTTTAAAATTAAAGAATAAGAGAAAGATGTAAAATTATTAATATTGTTTATTGTTCCTTATTATTATCAATCAAAAGAAAGATAAAGAACAAGGTTGTACATTAATAAGTTCATTTATTACACTTTAATTGATATGATTAGAAAAAAATCTACAGATCGACGCGATAATCTTTATTGACATCTTAATTAACATTTGACGACTACTTAACAATTATACAGGGTGGCATATACGACCCCACTCGTCCCGAGCAGATAGAGTGGACTAAACTGAGTAGAAAAGTCCTGTACCATTTTGTAATGCTCGCAATAATTAACGAGATATTAACGTTTAAAGATAGCCGAATACGCGCGTCCTCCCGATCTATTACCGAAAGTACGGCCCACCGAGCGCGCGGGCCGCGAGGAGTGAGGCTTACCGTTGCGAGCATCTAAGCTCACGGCGCGGTACGCCTGCTAGGCCATTCCCGCTCCTCGCGGCTCGCGCGCCGTTCGCTCGGTGGGTCCTACCTGGGAGGTGTGTATATGTTAATTGGATTAAATCGCCAAGAAATGAGTGTTCAGGGCGAACAGAGTACGCAGATTTTGTTTAGTCTATTTCATGGATAGTAACGGAGGAAGGAGGAAAAAAATTGAAAAATAATTCCGGAACTAAATAAGGATTGGCGGAATCCGGAATAAATACCAGAATACAGGAACGGGGGAGGTTGATCGGTAATTCCATGCCGGATTTCGTCTGAATCGAAATAATGAGGGCCGACCGTAAAGATCCCCTCGGGAGTACGTGCAGTAGTCCGCGGGAATTGTCTGACGAGTGACTCAAATGAGTCACTCTGTTGGATGCGGAAATAGGATCTCGGTTGTGGAGGAATTTCTTCTAGGAATTTCACATTGTTCGTGGAGTTCGTCGGAGACGGAATTTCTCTGGGAGAAAATGGGATGGAGATGACGGATGAATCGGGTGTTAGCGGAGGGGTGTCAGGGAAAATTCGTTCCGTTAGAGCATCCGAGAACGCGCGTGACGGAGATCGAAGAGTAGGTGAAGGAGTTCGAGGGAGAACTGAAGGAGAAGGAGGAGGTATCACCTCTAACTCGTTTAGATGAGCAGATAGAGCCGGCGAAGCCGGTGGTGGCGAAAGTGGTGGAGGCAATGCGTCCTCGGCTGGGCGGCTTTGATTGAGAAACCTCAAGGTACTCCTGAGGCGCTTGATCCAAAAGTCTCCGTGCTTCACGGCCTCTAAGCCAACTCTTGTAGGGGCGGTTTAAGCGTAACGCTATAGTTTAGCGTGAGTTAGGTTTCGCGGTAAGTATACGGATATATATATATATATATATATATATATGTATATATATATACCAGGTGTACAAATATGAAATGCGGATTTTTTTTCAAAAAAAAAAACACGTTAAATTCGGAAGAATGATAAAAAGTGGTTTATAAAGTATGCTCCATTGCTAGTTACACATTTTTCCCATCCTTCGGATAATTTGTGGATACCACGCCAGTAAAAATCTTCCCCTTTTGCCGCGAACCATTCATCGAGCCATTTTTTCACATCTTCGTACGAACCAAAGCGCTGCTCAGCAAGTGCGTGACCCATCGATGCAAATAAGTGATAATCGGAAGGAGCCAAGTCTGGTGAGTAAGCCGCATGGGCTAGCACTTCCCAGCTGAGTGCTTCCAACGTGTCGCGAACCGGTTTTGCCATATGCGATGAAGCATTGTCATGGAGAAAAATGATCTTGTGTTGCCTTTTTCGATATTCTGGTCGTTTTTCGAGTAGCAAACGGTTCAAATCGATCAATTGTTATTTGTAGCGTTTGGTATTAAGCGTTTCAGCAAGCTTTAACAGCTGATAATAGACCACACCCTTTTGGTCCCACCAAACACAGAGCATCGTCTTCCTGCCAAAGCGATTCGGACTTGCGGTCGATGTGGATGGTGCGCCTGGATCTATTCATGATTTTTTGCGTTTGGGATTCTCAAAATATATCCACTTTTCATTCCCAGTAACGATACGATGCAAGAACGACTTTCTTTTGTATCGTTCGAGTAAAATTTCACATATGTTTTTGCGCCTCTCCATCTGCCTCTCGTTCAACTCATGTGATATCCATCTGCCGACCTTCTGAATCTTTCGTAGGCGATTGGAAACAGCTTGTTGACTAACGCTTAATTGCTCCGCGAGTTGTTTTTGTGTTTGTGAATCGTCTTCGTCCAACAATGCTTGCAATTTTACATCTTCGTACCTTTTTGACGGTTTTCCGTGTTCCTTGTCTGCAACATCGAAATCACCACTTTTGAAACGCCGAAACCATCGTTCACACGTATTTTGCGATGGAGCATGTTCACCATAAGCTTCTCGAAGTAATCGGTATGATTCAGCAGCAGTTTTCTTCAAATGAAAACAAAAAATTAATGCTGTCCGCGAATGCTCTTTATTTGGCACAAATTTCGACATATTGAACACAGTAAAACAATATTATGCAAACACTTTTTCAATTTATCACTTATGCGCGTTTGACACTTGTTGATGACACAACAAAATGGCATATACGTCAAATCTTTATACTACACACTGCAGTGGTGCACCATCTATTGTCTCAAATCCGCACTTCGTACTTGTACACCTGGTATGCGCGTTTGACATTTGTTGATGACACAACAAAATGGCATATACGTCAAATCTTTATACTACACACTGCAGTGGTGCACCATCTATTGTCTCAAATCCGCACTTCGTACTTGTACACCTGGTATATATATATATATATGTATATATATATATATATATATATATATATATATATATATATACACAAAAGGTAGTATAAAAAAAGGGCAAAAAGCCAATAACGTATAAAAGAATTTTAATTTAAATAAGCAAAATTAATACAAAACAATTAAAATAAAATAAAACAAACGGTTCAACTCCAATCGAGTCATTTTCAATGCAATCTTACAATAATATAAACATCGTTCTAAATTAAAAATTCGTACATAATCTTACATATTCTTACAATTCCTTAATATAAAATTTTTTCTTTCTGTGTAATACGCTGCGAGTCATTTTTATTAAGAATTAACAAAGTCATAAGAAAATTCTGGAAAAGTATTCGTAAACAAAAAGAATTAATATTAATCACATAAAAATTAGTAATATGATAATGTACCTTAGTAAATCTGTTAAGAATCCAATAATACACAACGAGAAAAAAATGTAAAATGTAGTCCATTTCGTGGTATAATAAAATAGTCTTTTTATTTAATAAGTTATTATAAGCAAATTCGCAAAGGTAACAAGCATCTCATTTACACGATGTCAAAAAACGAAATGTCAAGCAGAAAAACATTATCGAGAACGGAAAACGGAAAAATAGGGGGAAAAGGAAAGAAGATGTTAGAAAGGAGAAAGATAATGTATAATGTCAGAATACAAATCCGGCAAAGACTCCGTGTCATTTTGTTTATTAATCCCATGCTTCTGTTTTTTAATATGGACCATTTCAGATATCAACCTTTTATTATATGAAGGCTCTACATCTAATATTTCCACTTTATCCCATTTAAAGTTATGATTCTCCTCAATACGATAGTTGGAAATCACTGATGGAGATTTTGAACTTATATTGATATCAGAAACATGTTCATGCAATCTGATCTTTAATTATCTTTTAGTTTGGCCAACGTAACTGGCATTACAATCCTCGCAAGATATTCTGTAGATCATATTTTGATTCTAAACGTGTTCTAAATCATCCTTTCCTCTCCTTATGAAACTTCTTAATGTATTAGGAATAATAAAAGCCAATTTACAATAAACATATTAACAATAGGTATAAATCTTTCGGATATCGTATTAACATATGGAATCGTAAAAAATTTCTTCTCAGTGTCATCCTTATTCTTATTTATATTATTAATCTTATTAATGTGATATTTGATTTTATTATGAATAGTCGAAAAAAATAAAACTTAACGGATACCCATTTTGTAAAAAAAATGGCGTTAATCAAATTATTTTGTTGGAATTTCGGATGACACAAACAAAAAATCTTATTCACGACTCCATAAATTACACTTCTTTTATGACAAAGTGGATGGTGTGAATGGAAATTAAGAAATCTGCTGGAAAAGATTGCTTTACGGTATATATCAAAAATGAGATTCCGTTCTTCAATAATCAACATCGTATCTAAAAAACTTATTTTTCCATCAAGGCCAATCTCCATGAACTGCAATCTAGTGTGTAACGAATTAAAAATATCCAAAATATCACAAACACTCTCAGACGGAGCGGCTAAGATAATATCATCGTATTGATAATAAAATAGCAGTCGACAAGGCAGCATTCCAATAGCCATTTTTTCAAAGTCCTGCATAACAATATTTGCAACAACAGATGACAAAGGTGAACCCATGGGGGTCCCAAATATTTGCTTGTATATTTTTTTATTAAAAATAAAAACCGTCGATTTTAAAACCATCCGAAAGACAATCAAAAATTCGTCCAAAGGAATTTTAGTCTTCTTGGATATAGCATCCCACCTTACAACCACACTATCAGATGCCAAATTTATAGGTATATTAGTAAATAGAGATCACATCCAAGGAAACCAAAATAGAATCTGGTTCCAGTTTAACATTCTTAAGTTTATTAATCAAATCAAAGCTATTTTTTATGACTAACTAGGAGTCTCTGGTATAGAATCTGTAATAATGTTATGCAAAAACAATGATAGATTATATAATGGGCTATTTAAAGATGAGACAATGATTCTCAGAGGATAGTTTTGTTTATATACCTTCGTTAAACCAAAAGCTCTAGGAATGATCCCATCAGTCATACGCAACCTCCGTCCGTCAAGTCTATTAACCCTTTTCCTTTCCATCTACTAAGCAAATTACGTAAATCACACGTAAGTTTTTTTGTAGGATCTTTAGTTATTAATTCATATGTATTTTTATCCGAAAGTATCAATTCCATCTTGGATATGTAATCTAATTTATTTTGAGCAACGGTGACACCCTTATCAACTTTGGAAATTAATGTTTCAGGATGATTTTGTAAGATTATGTACGAATTTTTAATTTATTATAGAATGATGTTTATTGTAAGATTGCATTGAAAATGACTCGATTGAAGTTGAAACGTTTGTTTTATTTTATTTTAATTGTTTTGTGTTAATTTTGCTTATTTAAATTAAAATTCTTTTATACGTTATTGGCTCTTTGCCCTTTTTTTATGCTACTTTTTGTAAGTATACTACTTTTTTATAAGTACAGAGTCTTTTTTATTACCTTTAATTATATACAGGGTTGGCCATATTCGACGGAAAGATGTTTTTTTTTCAATCATGGGAAAGAGATTAGATCGATAGTTAGATCGAGTAACGACGTTTCTCATGATTGAAAAAAAAAACATCTTTCCGTCGAATATGGCCAACCCTGTATATATATATATATATGTGTGTGTGTGCGCGCGCGCGCGCGTGTGTGTGTGCGCGCGTGTACGTGTGTGTGTGTGTGTCAAGATGGGACTTACTGCTGCTGTGCAAGGTCAGGCTTTTGAAGATGACTGTCAAAGATCCGATGTCTGTGATTGTTCAAGGACTCCAAGGGGAGAGTTGACCCAGCGGTTTAGAGGCTTCGGTCGAGTCACTTGAGTCACGTAATAAATGAGTAAAATCGCTCGATCGAACTGATCGCGACTCACCACTAAGATCAATGGAGCGATATGGTTGTGGACCGGCAGAGTGTCGGCTTGCTGAATGACTTGTATAGTCGCGAACCAGCAGAGTTTCGTGTCGGAGATAGAGCTTGATTGACTAACTGTTCGCGAAAGGCCTCTTTTTTATATTCGTTATTAGTAGTGCCGTGTGCAGGCTTCGCGTTACTGGTCTAATTTAGGACTAGGATTAAGGATATCGATTGTGAAATGGAATTCTGAGACACTATGAGATACTATGTGTCTAAAACAACTTCCATCATCGACTATTTGCCGGATGTTCAATAGTTTAGAGCCACATGTGTTATTTATTACCGACAATTGCTGTTTGAATTTATAATTCTTAATCTATTTACTTCTCTTGTTCGTCGGGACGATAAAGTTCGTCTATTCGGCACTTGGTTCAAATTTTTAATCCAACAACTTTGTCCCGAGTGGATTATTAGTCTTAAAAAGGCAAATGTAATTCGGCTTGTCACTTCCTGTGGTAGAGACAAATGGTCTACCGGTGTTACTTGTTAATAACTTTTATGATATTGACGAAAATTCGAATCGAAGAAAAGAAATGTGGAGACGTAACACAATATATTAAATATAATTACTTTTGTAAGATGTATATAAGTAAGCATATCAGAATATCGATAGGAGTTGTGTGATTCAACGGAAAAGTGGCAGCCTCATAGAGCAGACTTGGAGACCAGGTCTCGGTTCAAATCTTGACAGGAGCGGAGCTGATTTTCTCGTGCTATCGGTTATGCCTTACTACGAATTACGTAATTTCGAGTAGTAAAAACGTGCAATGTGAGTGACGAATGCTAAATGAGTATTTTGCACTTGTATACTTTTTTTCACCTCAAATTTATGCAGCGTATTTACCACTCAAAAATACTCGTAATATACATTTTTACCACTCAAATATACTTGTGTCCTGTACGAGTGCAATCCGTTTTAACCACTCATTTTTATGGAAAAGTTCCTGTTTGCAATCTAAAAACGGAGTCATACTTATTGAGTAAAATGCACATTTTTGCCACTCAAATTAACCGTTCGCGTGGGTTAAAAACGGGCTAAAAAAAAAACGGTGAAAAAAACGGTGAAAAATTTTTATAAGATATATAGTCTATGTGGTATCTAAGTGGAATTCTGATAAAAATTACCAATTCGACTTGCAATTAGTAAACAAATTGTCAATGACGCCGCGGAAAAAAGTATCAAACTGATTAATAACTACAATGATAGATTAACTTATGACTAAAATAAAAACAATTCGTTATCCAAGTTATCAGCGAATACTGAAAAATGTATCAAAATTTAAATAAAAGCACTTTACTTAAACCACTTCAACAAGAAATATAAATTGTATAATTTACAGAGCTTCTTGAGATAGTATGAGACTGAAACACTTTATAAAATTAACCTTATAATATTCAACACAATAAAATAAATTTATTATTACTTATGTATTTTTATTCAGACAGTTGTCAATTATCACAGTACCTTTGTAACGCTGTCAATTAAAATAATGGAACAATATTATAATATATTCAGCTTCATTTAATGTACAGAGCGTTTTGATACCAATCGTCAGATATTCGCAAAAACTAATTTATATATACATATACAGAGTGATTTTAACATAACCCATCATGAGCAGATAGAGTGAATCGAACTGAGTCGAAAAGTCATCTACCATTTTACAGTTTGCACAATAGTTAACGAGATATTAATATTAAGATATTAACTAAAAATTGCCAAATATTGGTCTTGAATAATTTTTTACTCAAATACTATTAATTTTATAGAAAAACTGCAAGAGACAAAAATCATTTATTTTCTTCTCATAAAACTCTAAAAATTTTTTCAGAATTTTTTAATACCGTATTTTCTCATGTTGGAAAAAATAAGAAAATGCAGTACTAAAAAGTTGATAAAAAATTCTGAAAAAATTTTTAGAGTTTTATGAGAAGAAAATAAATGATTTTTGTCTCTTGCAGTTATTCTATAAAGTTGATAGTATTTGAGTAAAAAATTATTCAAGACCAATATTTGGCAACTTTTAGTAATTAATATCTTGTTAACTATTGCGGAAATTGCAAAATGATATATATTTATACTTTTGTACGCGCCTAAGCTTATACATATATAATATTAAAATTCCTGTCTAATTTTAAAAAAATCATTTTTCAGCAGTGATACTGCAGTGACTAAAGATAGCAAAAATAAAAAAAAACATTTGTGTATTAAGTAATGTATGTGTAAACTTGCGAGCGCATGCGAGAGTATAAATATATAAATATCTACATGTTAATATATATATATATATATATAGATATGTGTATTGTGACGTGGCAGGACCGCTGCTGCATCGCAGCGTCCCTCCGTCGTCACAAAGCGCGAAATCGTGTAAAGAGTAAGACCGGGAAGAGCTAGCGAATGATCGAGATCCTTTGGGAGATAGGTCGAGTCTATCACATAAGACAATATCATAATCCATGATAATATGGTTGATTTTTTTTATTGTACTATTTGGACCTCGAGTCGAGAGCTGCGACGGGAGGCTGGCCAAGAGGAGTACCGACGCGGAGAGAAAGAAGGCGAGAGAAAGCAATCGCGGATCGAAGGGAAGGTGCCGAGGCGCGCGCCAGAAGGGCTACCGAAAGAGAACAGGGCCTGATGGAGCGATCGACAATTCGAGAGCACGAGGGCTATGTGGAGAATGACACCTGTCGAGGCGGCGAGGCTACTATCATGAGAAGAATCAGGGAGATCGTCGGACACGCCGAAATATTGCTGTTGGCTTCTCTTTACTACGGATCAGATCCGCAAATCATACTGCTGTCGGAGAATACCGGCCGGGCATTCAAAGGGATTGAAAAGCAACTCCGAAAAAGCTGCACACGATCCTGCGTGCAAAGAATTGCGAGTCCTTTCCTAATTGATTGCGGCTCGGCGCGGTTGCTCTGCGCATCCCCCACGGGGGAGCCGCGCATCGATCACGTATCAACCGCGATTTAATTTGCTTTCTTCCCAGCGACCCAGCGAAGGAAATGTAAGCGAGAGGACGACGTGCTCGAGAGAACTGTCGGATTGACGATGATTTAGATTAGATCTCGGTGAGGTTGCCCGTTTCTTGTTTGTGAAACCATGTGCAGCCTGGAGGAAGCTATACTTGCGCTCTGTAATCGCCACGCTTTAGTGTTCGTGTTCGCGTACGCCCTGAAAGGGCGAGCTTCTTGATGTTATACGAGGTGTGGCTATTAAATAACGAGACTGATGCTGTAAAACATTTTATTTTGATTTCATACATATTTACTTATTATCACTTTCAATATACACCCGTCCTCTATCCTACAACGCTCCATGCGAATCTTCCATTGTTTGAAACAGTGCTGAAAGTCTTCTTCTGTCAGCTCCTTCAGGACGCGTGCCGCTTTCTCTTTCACAGCTTCAACGGACTCAAATATTGCTCCTTTTAATGCAGATTTCATTTAATGCACTTTCCAATAAGTTTGAGTCATTTTCAATGGCATTCAAAGTGTCAGTACAAAGATTTTTGCGAGCTTCTTGTTGTTCAAACGTGAGAATTTTAGGTACCATTTTGGCACACACTTTTTTCATGTTAAAATTATTATGTAAAATTTGCCGTACACATTCTTTGTCAATTCCTACAGTTTCACCAATCGCACGAATACTTAACCGACGGTCGGATCGAACCAGATTACCGATTGTTTGATTATTGTCATCCGTTTTTGACGTGGAAGGGCGACCCGGGCGTGAATCATCTTCAACGTCTTCTCGGCCATCTTGGAAACGTTTAAACCACTCAAAAACACGTGCACGCGATAAACATTCATGACCATACATTTCTTTCAATAAATTATAAGTTTCAGTAGCGGTTTTTCCAAGTTTCACGTGAAATTTCACAACAATTCGTTGCTTTATTGTTACACTTATCATTTTTCCGGCGAAACAAAAAAACAACTCTAATGCGAAAGAAGGCTACGGCTATACGGATTTGCAGAAGCGAGAGGTACTGCATTCGAAAGAGAAAGCTTCACGCTAAACAGCTGTCGGTCGCTAGCGTTTGGCGCATGCGTACTTCTTCTGTAGCAGCGTCAGTCTCGTTATTTAATAGCCACACCTCGTAGATCGTGTGGTCGGAGACATGAGGGGTCCGGAAACCGGGTTATGGGCTGTTATCGAGAGTTGATTTTGGCTTTTTCGGCACGAAAACAGAACCTCCTGGGGATCGCGACCGCGGGATTTCGTGATTCGCGCAAAAGAGATAGCGAGTCGTTGGGGATGGAGAGGGGGAGAGTTAACGCAGAGTGCATGCCCTGGGCGTCATTCGACGACGATATTTTTCCTCTACGTTGTCGGATTACTGGGTACTTTCCAATTGCTTAAGGGGATGCTGGAATGTCCAGTTTTATTAATTATTAAAGTCTCTTTTCTATTAATTGTGTTTATAATTGAAAAGTCCTCCACAATTAAAGTATCGACAACAACGCAATTCGTCAGTCACAATTGAACATGAAAAACGAAAGAAAATTGAAGATTTATAGTTTTGTTATCGGCTTCTGTAGTCAACACGTCACAATATGTGCATATAAAAGTTTCAGATCTTGCACGTTCATAAAAAGTAGCTGGCGAATTACAAAAAACCTGAAAGAATAATTCTTTTAGAAACGAAGTAGGGACTTTAGTATAAGAGAAAAAAGTCGCCGAAAATTTCGTTTGTATATTATAAGTGAAATTGACGTGAAGCCATAAAACCGAGCAGTATTTTAGTTCCGCGATATTCCTATAGCGGCGCTGTCATGAACAATGCGTTGCTGAATCATAAAAATGATCTGAATTATCGACCTACTCAGGCCATATCAATAAATGTTCTTACGTGCCTTGGTCAAAGTTTTTTCTTTTGAGAGGAAAAATAATAATAAAATAAATATGATATTAATTATTTCAATTTTGTTGAAATAATTTCTTCATAAACAAGAAATATATCATATTATTTACATATGAATACAAATGAAAATAATAATTTTAATTGCACTGTTCTGTCTTTTACATTCATTTTATTTAATAAATTATTGATGCAATATATATATAAAATAACATATATATATATATATATATATATGTATATATATTTATATGTATATATAATAGACATGCATACACACGCGCATGCGTATGTATGCATGTGCGTGCGTGCGTGCGTGCGTGCGTGCGTGTGGGTGGATGCGTGCGTGCGTGTGTGTGTGTGTGTGTGTGTGTGTGTGTGTGTGTGTGTGTGTGGTGTGTGTGGTATGTGTACATGTATACAATACATGTCTAAATTTTCCAAATAACTTTATACTAAATTATTTATATATACATACAATATATCAGGGCTCGGAACGCGAATGTTTCAGTTGAGCTTCGCTTCTGTTCGGATGTTGAAACGACAAGCGACAATCTCGTAGCAGACGTTGCATAAATGAAATTTTTGAATACTCAATTTTTAAATGCTCTTATACTAAAACTCATAACTCATTTCTGCAAGCATAGTATTTCTTTGAGGTTTTCTGTAAATCGCCAACTACTTATTTTAAACGCAAGGTCTGAAATTATTGTATATATAATACATACGGCACATTTTTGACTCGACTCGGATGTCGAAATGTCGATTTAGTAAGAAGCCATTACTCTTATCGATCGCGCGCAAATGAGAAGTATCACTATTCAACTACAGAATGGATTGAATCATTGTATAAACTAACAATATATTATCAGCTGGAAACGCCATAATAATAATATATTTTTGTATATATAGAAATATATTGTATATTAAGATCGTTTAGAAAAGGAATCGGGCGTCCTTGCCGCATCGGCGATGATGCCAAATCAAAATCGATACAAATCACATTCTTGAATTGCAGAACGAATTATCGAAACAGAAGTATGACAGAGTGAGATAGAGAAAATACAAAAAAAGATAGAAGCTCCGATTGCAAACGGTGAGGCTCCGTATGCCGAGTTGAGCTCGTAGAGCGAAACAGCGAGTCTATCCTTCAGAATCTGTCTCTCTCTCTCTCTCCCTCCCCCCTCCCTCCCCCCTCCCTCCCCTCTCTCTCTTTCTATGGTCGCTTGTTTCTAGTGACCGAAAATGCAATTCTGAGCAATTTCGACCGCTCAACGTGTATAACTAAGAGGAGAAAAACATTATAGATAACGTATAAGTTTTAATAAATTATATTAATCCTATATCCCTCCAATTTATGTATAATAGTAAAAATAATTTCAAAACACGATAATTTACGAGATATTGACATTTACATGATTTTCCATGAGAGTTATATACTACGTTCATAAAAGTGGTTTGCAAGACCTCGGCATAGGGTCTCGCGCGTAGGGTGCGAGATCTGAATGTTTCCCTGAGAGATCCCACGATCAATTCCTTTTTTCTTTTTTTGTAATTTTTTTTTTTTTTGAATAAGTGACATTGTTAATAAACACATATTACAGGCCAAATATATTGTTATTTAATTATTGAAATTATATGTGTATTTTCTAAAAGTTTTAAATCGACAATTGTAGCAAAAATAATTTGACGTAGTATGCGTCGAATAAAAAATCAGTTTTATATGTAAATGAAATTTGTTTATCTTTAGAAAAAATCCAAAAAAAATTATGTTTTTGTAATAATGTTATGTTGATGTCGATTAGTACTTTCTGTGAAATGTTTTTTTATAATTATCATCCGTATGAAAATTCTGATAATGAATCAAATCGCAAAAGTGCGATGATTAATATAATTATAAAGATGATGTCAATATAATTTTATAATTCACAAATCAAAAAGCCTTTGTATGTAATATACAAATAATTTTTTATTAATCTATTGAAGTGATTCGATATTCTTCCTATAGTTGTTGGAGCACATATTTTGATCGTCTTCTTTTTCCCCGTCGCCATTGCTTAACGCTCGACGGTTGAGCCGTCGCACCGGACGTGTATCTCAGGAGGACGTGTATTGCACTATAAAAAATATGCTGCGACCGTACCTTTCAGCAAATTATCAATTCTTTATTTTCCTTAGTCTTCTTTATTTAACATAACTTCTTTATTCACATGTTGAATAAAGAAGACACGGAGTTATTAGAGTTAAGTCATCATTCCAGTTTAAAATTACACATTTCGTTCTGTATCGACTCTTATTAGCCTTAAATTGATATTATTAGTATTCTATACAATATTAAAAGATATTACATTCTGTGGCACATAAGCGTGGTCAGTAGCTTTTTGAAAGAAAACCGAATGTATCATAAAAATAATAAAGTAATATTTTAAAAGTACATTACATTCAGTAAAATGCATTTACTTATTAATATGATGTTCAACCACTATTATTAAGAAAATAATAATTATGTAGGAAGGAAAATATTTTCATGATAATTTGTTGGAAGGTATGATCGCAGCATGTTTCTTATATTGTGACGCTCAGATGCACATCCGTGCGCGATCCAGCGGTTCGGTCGTCGAGCATTGAGCGGTTATAAGGGAAAAATAGGCAACACTTCAGAAATTGACTCGAAATGTGCAACTAATTCCGAGCATACTGAAGTACACATAATTTAATTATAATTTCTATAATTTTATAAAAATATATTTGGAATAATATATTAATAACGTTATTTATTAAAAAAAAAAAATTATGAAAAAAAGGAAAAAGCAAGATCGAACATAAGATCTTCAACATTCTGATCTCGCAGCTAACGCTCAAGACCACTAAGTTTTTGCGGATCACTTCTACGAATGCGGTATATAAAATACACGGAAAATCGTAAACTATATCTCGTTAACTATCATGTTTTGAAATCATTTTTGCTGTTATACATTAATGAGAAAGGTATATGATTAATCCTTTCGCTTACAATATCATATGAGACTCGTGGTAAAAAATCGGGCTAAACATGAGTATCATAGGTGAGATCCGTGGTACGTTTATCGGGTCAAACATAAACAACACCAAGGTTATTGATCATGGCACGCACCATCATAATTTAAATCGTAGGGCAAAGAGTTAATATAAGTTAATATAATTTAATAAAAGTTATATATTATTTAGAATGTTTATTTTCTCCTTATGATACACGGCAAGCACCCGAGAAAGTATTTTCGGTCGCTATTAACAAGCGACGACAGAGAGAAGGACAGACTGTGAGAGACAGACTCGCTGTTTTGCTAGACCAGCTCGGCGTGCACGCGCGGAGGATCACCGATTACAATCGGAGCTTCTATCCGTTTTGTTTTTTTTCTGTCTCGCTCTATTGAGACAACGGAAAATGAAAAAATTTTAAATAACAAACACAGTTCTCCTTTTTTTTCTGACAGATTCGGTTTCTTGGACTAATCGATACTCCAGCAGTGAAAATCTCTAATTTTTGTAAACTTTTTACGTCGTTGGAGTATCGAATATTAATACAAAAAACCGAAGTCTGTCAAAAAAAAAGAAACGAAAAACTAGCAATCGTGTTTGTGATTTAAAATTTTTTCATTTTCCTTTTATTAAATTATATTAATCATATATCTTTCTCATTAATGTATAATAGCAAAGATGATTTCAAAACATAATAATTCACGAGATATAATTTACGACTTTCCGTGCGCTGTATGTACCGCGTAAAGATGATCCGCAAGAAATCAGCATGGTCTCGGGCGTTAGGTGCAAGATCAGAATGTTGAAGATCTTATGTTCGATCCTGCTTTTTCCTTACTTAATGTTAAGTTCAAAAAGTTCTTGATCTAATATAGAAATGATCCCACAAATATCAAACTGCTTTAATTTTAGAAATGTTTGATCCTTTACAGGATTACTGTTAAAATTTCAGACAGATGTGTCCATTAGTTTTTTTGTTTCGTCAAGCAATCAGCTTTTGATTCCATCATGACCATGCATCTATTCATATTTCTTCAAATGCAGATGCAAATCGTACAAATTGATTCCGCAATTGTATTTCATCAGATTTAATAATCGAAATGTCTCTGGCAGTAAATTAAAAATAGTCAATCCACAATGAATGCTTCTGACATTGGATCATAATTAGCCAAAGCACAATTTATTGTTATATTAGGTGTTGGAATTAATTCGTAGCGTTTTACAAGAGATGGAAAGTACTTTCATTAATGTATTTTTTAATGCTCATGTGAAATAAATAACATTCTTTCATTAAAAAACGCTACGAATTAATTCCAACACCTAATAACATTTAACCATATCACTTGTATGATAAATAAAAGTGATATCTTCACGATAAATATCCTCATATAAATCAACATATCAATAATAACTGTGTATTAGAGTCTACAATAAAAATAGTATGTTTCATTAAAAAAACATAGATGAGACCTTGATCAGTCCCTGCAGACGCCCAAGGTCAAACTGAATATCAGTAAATAGCTTCTTTGAAACCTTACAACTTTTGTCTGAAGCTTTCTTTAAAAAATGTTATGTAAGAGTCTTATAGCACAAGGATAATCGTAATTGAATCGTAGAACCTGAATCATAGTCATAGGTGCATTATATTTTGCGTACTATGTATACCAAAATATAATGCGTTGCCATATAAGTACAATTCACATTTCTTCACGATTAATTATAGTCACTTTTATGTTCAGCTCATAAATCCGGGGTCTTTTTGGACGCGCTATGTAATATATATGTTATACATATACAGGGTGTCTGGAAATAATCGCCAAATATAATATTTCATGGGCAGGTAGAGCGGACTAAACTGAGTCGAAAAGTCTTCTATTTTGTAAGTTTCCCCAATAGTTAACGAGAGACGCCCGGCCTATTACTGCGAAGTGTACTCGTATACGTGCTCCGCGCCGCGCACACCGCGAGTTCTCCATAGCTCGGACAATGAACTTGCCAAACTATCTTCGCTTCCCACTGTCCGCGCGCCAAGCGATCGGTAGGCGTATACACTTCGCAGTAGTAGGCCAGACGGGCGCACGTATTCAGCTATCTTTAAGGATTAATATCTCATTAATTGAGGAAACTTACAAAATGGTAAAGGACTTTTCGACTCAGATTAGTCCGCTCTATCTGCCCATGAAATATTTAGCGATTATTTCCAGACACTCTGTATATGTGCTATACATACATATAATATACAGTCAATAGTCATATGCATAATTTTCATACAATGTTGTACGTTTATGAAATGTATATAAGTATATCATATTTAAAGTGTTTTAGTAAATGTATACACTTATAGGTCAATGTATACATTGACTAACAGCAAGTTACAATAATATTTTTACTAAATGAACACTCTGACTGTGACATAGCTATATCTTTGAATGCAAAATGTATTTGAAATACATGTATATACGTGTAATGTAACAGCACTTTTTCCTTTGTTCGCAATGCCATTTTAACTTAGGATGTAACATGTATTTTCAGTACATAAATAGATGCGCAACTAAGTTCCCGCTGTTTGTCAACAGATGGCTCCAGCAGTAAGTGCTGGTCGATTGGACATAACCTAAACGTCATGAACCAAGCTTAGACATATGGTAAACAAACCGCTTTGAAACATTAGTGATTTTATTTTTACGTCATATTCTTTTGGTTGTGTGAAAATGTCTGATTTTGTGCCAAATAATCGTCATATGCGGGAAGTATTGATTTTCTTCTTTCATTCGAAAAAAACGGCGGCTGAAGCGTATAGAGAGCTCCAAAAAGTTTACGGAGATGCTGCTCTAAGTGAAACAACGTGCCTAGATTAGTTCCGTCGCTTCAAAGACGGTGATTTCGATGTTGACGACCGTCCGCGTGAAGGAAGGCCAAAAACCTTCGAAGACGCTGAATTGGAGGCATTGCTCGATGAGGATCGGTGCCAAACGCAAGAAGAGCTTGCTTCAGTATTAGGAGTTACCCGCCAAGCCATTTCCAAGAGATTGCATGCGTTGGGAATGATTCAGAAGCAAGGAACTTGGGTTCCTTATGAGTTGAAGCCAAGTTGAGCGTTTTTTCGTCTGTGAACAATTGCTCCAGCGACAAAAAAGGAAAGGTTTTCTTCATTGCATCGTGACGGGTGATGAAAAATGGATTCATTACAGCAACCCAAAGAGAAGAAAGTCATGGGGGCTGCCCGGTCATGCTTCTACGTCGACGCCTCGGCCGAATATTCACGCTGCGAAGGTTATGTTGTGTATTTGGTGGGACCAGGTCGGTGTTATTTATTATGAGCTGTTGAAACCGAACGAAACCATCACTGGGGAACAGTATCGACTTCAATTGATTCGATTGAGTCGAGCACTGCGCGAAAAACGGCCACAATACGCGGAGAGGCACGAAAAAGTGATTCTACAGCATGACAACGCTCGGCCTCACGTTGCCAAACCCGTTAAAACCTATCTGCAAACGCTGAAATGGGAAGTCCTACCCCACCCGCCATATTCTCCAGATATTGCACCGTCCGATTATCACTTGTTCCGTTCGATGGCACATGGTCTGGCTGACCAGCAGTTCTACTCATATGAAGACATCCAAAAATAGCTTGATAAGTGGATAGCCTCAAAAGATGAACAGTTTTATCGTGATGGTATACGAGCTATGCCAGAAAGATGGGAAAAAGTAGTAGCTAGCGATGGGCAATACTTTCAATGATTCATTTGTAACCATTTTTTCACAATAAAGTTGCATTTTCATCAAAATAACAGCGAGAACTTAGTTGCGCACCTACATTGCACATATATACAATAAGTAGCTATTCCATCTTTTTTTATTATGTTTAACGGGCCTTTTACAATAATAAGCCATAAATCAGTCATAGAAGTCAGATGCTAAAAATTGACGACTGTGATTGGTCAATTTTTAGCTTCTAACTTCTGATTTATAATTAATGTCTTATTATAGAAGGCCCATAATAAGAAGAGACAGAAGTTACTCATACTTAACTTTTCATGATATGATATAGACAAAATAGTGAATATTAGAATTATATTTTACGTGCATTATGATGTACACACATTACAAAACATAAAATATATTTTTAATTCATATTCACATACGTGTATAGCTATTTCATCTCTTTTTGTTATGTATAACAAAAAGGTGTACTGATGTTCTTTTTTTTCTACATTTAATAAAAAGAGATATGTTTTTTATGGTCAAATATACGGATATTAGTGATCTATGCTTTTATTTTCAATATCAGAATATACATACACCTAACATAAATCAAAACTAATGAGAATCAAACGCAGATGATTAGACGTAACATCTTACAAAAAATAATTAAATTACGAATTCTCTGATAAATGATATCTTCTTTACTTTGTACATTTCAACTCACTTTGAAGTCCTCTTCAGCAATACAGATATGTTACAAAAAGCTCACAAATACAAAGAGATTGTCACTCGCAAATTGCCAGAGATGAAATGATGTAAAATTTTAGTAGATAGAGAGAGTGTCAAGAAGCTTTGATACATAATTGATCACAAAATTACATTTATACAAATCTATTTACTAAAATTTTACATCTTCATCTTTGGCAATTTGTGAGTAACACAATCTTTTTGGATATGTGAGTTTTTCGTTATATATCTATATTGCCTCATTAGCCTTAATTTATGTTAGTTTTATATTTTAGATTTAAAGTCCTCTATATAATAATTGTTTTTTTCAATATTAGACTATTGCATGTATGTGTATTATGATGTGTGAATATCTACACAAATTAGAGCTAGAAGTAATTTATACTGAGGTATTCATGCAGATATTTCCTATGTTTATTTATACAAAACATTGTAATTAAATTTTATGTATATATATATATATATATATATATACACATTATATTATATATGTATACATACAATTTTAATATTGCATATTTAAATTGCATATTTATGCATTCCCTATGCAAATTAAATATTACATATTTAATTTTTTCCGCCTGTACTAAATAAAAAAAAAGTAAAAGTGCCGACCATTCAACGTCTTCCAACATCATTTATAGTCGCCGCAGTTAGTAACAGTTAGTAGTAATTGTCACTAGAAAACACAAGTTTACACAGCCCTCGATTGAGTACAAATGTGTGGCGTTGTATCAACGATAACGGACAATTGACACGCAACTTGTGTCGCCGTGTGCACGAAAGTGTCTAGGAATTTTGCAATTGTAAAGAATCCATTGGTGCGGGGTGACCGGCACACCCGCGTGATGTTTTATGCGCTTGAGTCGCGATAGCGAATCTCTCGTGTAGCATCAATACCTCGGTTCTCTATGAGCCTTTCTTTTTGTTTTTGTCCTTCTCACGGACTCTTTTGCTTTATATTTTATCGCGCCTCCGCGATTTTGAAATACATGTTACTCATTTTCTTTTATTCAGTGTATTTATTCGATTGACAAACGTCGTTCCTTCCATTTCCTGTGAGCGACCCTGAAGCCCTTTTCCGCCTCTCTACTGGAAAATTGAGCTAGCCGATCCTCGCGCTGTCGCGGCCCTTTACGTCTAAGGAACAGATTCGCGTGATCACGAAGGCTTATTGTATATAAATTTGCGATAATGAATTGACGTGATCTTGAGCTCGTCTGGCGCCTAACTTTGCAATTAGTGGGTTACTCGACTGTGCGAGGACGAAGTTAGAAAGAACGCTTTTTTTTTATTCGCGTACCGCGCGAACTCGCACGCGCCGACGGAAGGCGTGAAAGTATACATATATGTGAATATGTAAATATGTAAATAGGAGATCTAACTTTATCAAATTCGACTAAAAAGAAAGAGGACATCTCATTATTAATCATTGTTTTTTTAAATAAGAAATCTTTTTCGTTGCGAATTATCAATATTACAGTCGATATAAATCAAATAAAAAATACGATTCGTAAAAAAGATTAGTTGGAAAGTAATAATTAATGTTTTATTGTATTTTCAAGTTTTCATATTTTTATAAAATCATTAATTTTATTTGTAACACATCTTAATGAAAAATATAATCTGATTAACATTTTGTGCAATATTACTCGCATTTTATGCAATTTGAAATTGATTTCTATATTATTGAAGCATAACTGACAATAATTTTACAATGATGTGAAAAAGGATTATATTCACTTTATTTCATTGTACCAATTTTTCCTTAAGTTTGACGTTATAATAATTTTCGGTTCCTACGAAGAAAAATAAGAAAACAGAAATATAACGATCCCCAAGTCGCGAAATCCTTGAAAATTGGTATCCCTCTTTATTTACTTCAGACCTAATAGTTCGTACAACTTTTGTAACTTTTACAGTTTCGTATGTTTAGTACTGTTACTTTGAATAAATTGCGATATAAAAGTTTCATATAAGAAGAATTAAAGCCACTTAGATAGAAATAAGAAGATCCTTTAATAAGAATATAAAGATATAAAGATTTAAGTTTCATTGTAATATAAATATTAAAAATAATCACTTAGATTATATTTTTTATTTAATTTGGGATTAAATTTAGTGTTAGTTGTTGATATATATATAAAGACTTTTTCACTAATGATACGTATCACTTATTTTTTACCATACATAAATTAATAAAAATAATTCACTTAGAATTCGTATTTAAATTTTTAATTTCGTATAACAGAGTTTTGTTCGAGGCTCATATATGATTTCGATTGAATGAGATAATAATTAAAGATTATAATGTAGCGGCCATTATTGATATCAAATCTTTTATATACCTGATACGTATCGTTTAAGTAGAATTTTTATTCATGAGATTTTTTCTTGGTGTAGAAAAGATACAAAAATACTTTTGAGGCTTCCACGGGTGCTTTCTATAAAGATTTTGCCAAGTCGCACCACCATCCAGCACAAAAACAGTCAGCAATCAACTTACTTGTTAGCTTGCGACTCTATTTACATAGAGCTTTCACCATCTCTGATAAAGAACATCTACAGACAGAACTCAACCACCTAAAATTAGCTTTACAGAAAAACAGACACGACAAAAAAGACATAATCAATAAACATGCGAACAAGATGATTTCCGACAAACAACCAGACAAAAGGATCTTATTCATTCTCCCATGTCAAAGGAACAATAGATCGGATTGGCAGGATTAATTATTATTAAACAAACACAATATCCGAATTATTTTCAAACCAAAAAGACAATAGAACAAATCTTAAGAAATCCTAAAAATTAAAGACCTCCACTCAGCTCCGCAGGAGTATACAAAATACCTTGTTCCTGCGAGCAAGTATACATTGAAAAAACCGGGAAAATGATTAACCTATGGATAAAAGAATACCAATGTGATGTCAGGCTAAAACAAGCCACGCAATCGGTATTATCAGAACACAACATTGAAACAGGACATTAAATACTGTTTGACAAAACGACCACAACAGCTAACATCACTTTTTAAGAAAGTTTAGAGAAGCCATATAGATACAAAACACCCTAACAATCTAAATAGAGATAATGGCTACAACATAAGTAAAATATGGAAGACCATTCTCCCGATTATAGGACAACGACTAATTTCCCCCATCTCCCTTACAATTCTTTTCTTTCCCCTCTCATCACTCCAACAAGCAGCGTAATAAATGGCGGAGGAACAGTTCAATACCAGACTGCTCTTTGTCCTGATGAAGTGAACTGCAAGATTCACGAAACGTTGGCATTCCCAGAATGGATCTGGACACAGAAAAAAACCCGCGAAACGCATAATCTTTAGATACAAAAATACGCTTCACTTAGATTTTATCATATATAAATTAATAAATTATTACTCGGAACTTAGATTTCATATGTCATATATAATAATATAATAAATTTTTTTTCGACTCTTTTTAGTCATCATTTTTTACGAATTTTTCCAATATCATTTCTTTGATGCATTGTAATTAATTAAAAATAAAATATTATTTTACTCAATTTTATTCCTTTTTTCAATCTGTAAGTTATTAGAAATGAAATAGGGAATTCAACTCCGATGTTGACAAGGTCATAACTTTGAATGACCATTGAGAGCTTTTGGTAGTTAATTTACTCTCGTTAATTATTGAGAAGATATTAAAATTAAAATGAATGATTCATCTTCGATGATCTTGACTCTTCCATACATTATCAAAGGTCATTACACCCAATAACCTTTGGAAGATTGTAGTTATAACTCATCACACGTTACAAAGTTAAAAAATAAAATTACCTTGACATATATTGCCATGGGAATCACTCTATGGAAATCATTCTAATGTTTCTGTATTCAATTCAACGAATTTATTATTTAATTTGTTATATTTTTACAACAATTAAGGGATTAAAATCTATAATAGTCGACGCTTTTAATTTTTTTAGTTAATTCGGAGATTTTTATATAGCTGTAATTTATCGATAATTTCGTCACTCCAGTGTCCCCTTAGTGTCCAACTAGATATAAGTCTGGAAAGATTTTTATAATTAGAATTATAAATATTGAAATCTTTGTAAATGATAATTTTATATCTCCTTCTTTTTCAATTATTTTTTTCAGACATCATAAAGCCATTCAGATTCATTTTTCGCACAAACAGCATCGAGGGATCCGGTGATGTTGGAAATAGAGGCTTCTTCTTCTTTTTTTTTTTTTTTTTTTGATAACGGAGGGGAAATGCCTGACGCATACCCCGGACCTCAGGGGAGAGCCCGGGGTTATGTGGGACTTGCACCCACTAAAACCCCTCCGGGTGTCCTGAATGGGGGGTTGGGGATCCCCGCCAGGATTCTCAGCCCCCTCAAGGCGCGCCAAACGAGAGTTTGGCGCCCCTCATGCTCGCTTATCGCGCCGCGAAATATGTTTTCGCGGCGCGGCGTATCCCTCGCGCGCGACAGGGCGGAGGCCCCGCCCCAGCCTCGCAGTCGTGGACTGACGGGGCAATAGGGACGGAACCCCGCGCGCGGAGGATCAAACCAGGTTCGGCGGCGATACGTCCTTCGCGGTTCACCGCCGCTTCACGGCTCCCCGCGTCCGAGATGGAGAACCGAGTCGTATGTGACGTTCCAGAGTAGGAGGCCCAGCACGGATCCCTGCGGAATACCGCACGACGTGTCCCTCCGCTGCTGGAGTCCCTGTTTGTTATGGAATTCCAGCTGCCTGTCTCGGAAATAGTCCTCCGGAAATAGGGGCTTCTATCTTAATTATGTGCAACCATGCATAATGACTAAATTAAGGTAAAGATAATTATAATTAATTATATATTATAATTAATATTATATTATTATAATTATTATAATTAATAATAATCGTTAAGTATAATTAAAGAACTATAGTGTAAGTTTACGAAATCTCAACTTTTATTTCAAAAACTTTAACATATATATTTTTGTTACCATAATTGTTATATCAATGCATAAAGAAATTCGCATAAAAAGAAACTGATAAATTAATTTTTTATAAATTAGTATAAATCGCAAAAAGTACGCAAACCTTTTTCAGTATATACGAATATTCTTTTATATACATATTATATATTGGGTCATTTAAAAAGTATCTGCGGATTTTTCATTCAAAAATTGAACAAAAAACCGCGGATACTTTTTAAATGACCTAATACATTTCTGCATATTAAAAAAAATAAGTCTGAAAAAAGAAACACATCTTTTTTAACTTTTAATAAATATTGTGTACGATTATTTAAAACCAGTGATGAAATACAATAATCGATAAAATATTACAAACGGTAAGGATCATTATCATAAAAATGATCGTGCTACTATAATTATCAATTGATAAATTATAATATATAAGAATAATAGCGGCGGAATATTACAATTATAACATTTATAATATTCACAAACTCTGCATTATTAATGTTCACAGATTAGTGGACTGATTAAAAGCGGGAGAAGAGCGGAAATATAATGTTTTTAAATCAGCGCTATAAATGTAATGTAATTGTAATGAAAGTGGGGACAGCTTTCTCCATCTTATTCTTAAAAAGCAAATTCCAATGTAGAATAACAAAACGCACGCAACGTGCGCACGTATATATATGTGCGTATGTATATATATATATATATATATATATGTGTGTGTGTATATTTATAATATATTAATATAATATACAATATTGTATATACAGATTGAACCCCGTTCAAAAGAATTGAATGAATTACAAATGATATCAAACAAGATGACGGTAATTAAGTTTGAACTTAGTATGAAAAATCAACCATTTTTAATAAACAATTGAGTAGTAATGGATTAAGTTGACCATTTACTTCCAATTTCCGTTTAATTATTTATAATTATGCCACTGCTATATTCTTGATTATGAGGAAATGAGAACTTATGAATGGAGTGGAGCTGACTCTTTAATCGTTTAAAAATTATCTTACACACGCAGCATTTTCGTTCACACAATCAAATAATTATTCTTATCTGAATTATTCTTACTCATCTATTCAATTCTTTTAAATTAATAAGAGAACATACCTTGTATATGTATACAAGAAATATGCATTGATACATGATGCTGTTTTACATAATTATCCATAAAATTAATCAAATATTTCAAAAAATTTATATATAAAGAGAAAGAAGAAATAGTGAAAGAAAAGTGATGGGCACTCAAATATTAATTCTTTTCTTGTAAAAATTTTTGGACAATTCAATTATAAAAATTCTGATTGTTTTTTTAACTACATATTCTAGAAAGTTTTGCATCTAAAAAATATTTTTATATATGTTTAAATGACCAATTTTTTTACCTCTAGATAACTTTATTTTTACCGATAATTTTACTGATGACTTTATCTATTTTCCAGATATCTCCCAGATATCTCATGAATAAAGTTATCTAGAGATAAAGAAATTGGCTGTAAAACTAACTCTTAAAAATAACATTGTCTGCGTATAAAATAAAGTAGATTGTATGTAATAATGTAAAATGTGTTATAAAAAATGAACATTTATTTAAAACTTTCCAGATTTTAAAAATATTCATAACCCTCAATATCGTTCGAAAAATGCTTAATTTTAGATTGTAATTGTAAATAGAGTTTTAATATTCTTAAAATTTTTGTTATGTATTCAAAATGATTCAATATATGTTGGTCTCATTACAAAGGAAAAGAGAGGTATATAAAAATAAGTTTTGCAACTTGCTTGAAAAGATGTAAATAAAATATATTCCTCTAAATAAAATAATAGATTTTTAAATCTTTTTATGAAATGTTAAAATGCCTGGTCAATTTCATGAGACACTTCATAATTACAGTATATAAATAGTAATTATCAGACATCGGAGAAACAACATTAAACCCTTGATATCTCTTAACCGTATTACAATCGGTATCGCTTATTATCCATATTATAATCGTTTCTCATTATCATTTTACGTATCACGAATCGAAATGTTCTCTATTTTAACGCGGATCAGACTCGCCTTAAGACTCGTACATACGCGGAAGTGAAACAACGATCAGCTCACTTTAAGAATATTATGTTAAGCGAACTGATTTTGTTCTATAATCTGAGAAAAGTTATAATAAATTTTCCTTACAAGTTCTTTAAAACAACACAATAATTTTTCCATTGTTTCAATACATTTTTCGGTATAATTCAATAATATAATCCGTATTTGACTTTGAATAGTTAAAACGTGAAAACTTGATTCACCTTAAAATAACTACGAGCATTATATATTTACACACAGAAAAATCATGAGGCAGATATCCGCTTAAATTAAGTGAAAATGTTATTCTACGTGCTCTTAGTCAATAGTTATTTATTCAATTCAATTTTGAATCTCATTTTATTGATTAAATAATACTGAACATTCTCTGAGATCATCTATATGTACAGGGTGCGTCAGGTATTTGAGGACACTCACATATGTGCTTGTCACTTCGCAGCAAAATATTTTTCTTTCTTTTTTCCTTTCAGATCATAAATGGATGGCAATAAGCTAACTCATGAAAAGACACGCTGTTATCGTCGCTATACACGCGAATAATAGCGATCTTGAAATCTCCGAATTTTTGAATCTCGCCCGATCGTTTGTTCGCAAAGTTCGTCGAGAGTTAGAAGTATCTAATGGCAATGTTCAAAGTGTTGCCAAGCACAAAACACATAAAGCACGTTCAGATGCAGTTAGAACATTACAGTTTGTGCAGCAAGTCCAGGGCATTATTGCCCCCCAAATCACATAACCCCAAACATGTGGCCACCTAGCTCCCCTGATCTTAATCCTTTAGATTACTATGTATGGGGCGTTGTAGAACGGGAGACCAATAAACATCCCCATAACACGCTTGATTCCCTCAGAGCAGTTATTGCCAGAGTAATGACACATATGGACAAGGCTTCTTTGATTCGAGCATGCAAACGTTTTCGGCAGAGAATTGAAGCTGTTATTGCTGCTGAAGGTGATTTTATCGAATAATTGTATTGCCTACGAGTTTCTTACTTTGCTGTAAAAAAGTCAATAAAATACAATAAGTTTTCTAAGAAATATACGCATTTTAGTTTTATAGTCAATATGTCCTCAAATACCTGACGCACCCTGTATATGTAGCCCTAATTTTTTCTTTCTATTTCTTTTATAAGATAACCGTAAGAATTTCAAAGTGTTGATGAATAAATATCATTGGTAAGAGTTGCCAATGTTGAACCAAGTAATTATTAGGGGCCATTAAAGTATAAATATTTCTGTATAGTGATTGTAAAATTAATTAGACACAGGTCTGAAATTTCTTTTTAACATACATTTGTGTTTGAAAAAGAAAAATTTCCCATGCATTTTTGATGCGCTGAATCCATAAGTGAAACTGTTTCACCATGTCGGAATTTTGAGAAAAACGAGATTAAAACGCCTGAAAAACCCATTTTCGAGTATTTTTAAACATTCATAGCTGACAAGTAATAAATTTAGAAAATAGTCTAGTTAAAATGTACTTTTTACCTGCAAAAGATCCGATAGTGGTTTTGGATATGTCTTATCCCTAAAAAAAAGAAATAATATACGCTAAGTGCATAAAAAAGATATTGAATACATTCTCTTAATCGGAAAAAAAAAACAGATATGAAATGTAATTAATCAAGTATTTCATTACGCAAGACACATAAGATAGATTGAAAGTGACTAAAATTGTTAATACATTAATATAAAATTGTCAATATATTATAGTGAAGAAAAAACTTGGGTATGCTCGTGCATTAAAACGTAATATTCTATGTTTTCATAGTACGAAAATTATTTGTAATACAAACCCAGATAGTAAAATGTCTTCTAGCAGACTGTCAGCAAGTTCGAGCAGAAAATAACGACAGTCTGCCATCAATTGCGTCCGCATTAGACTTGTATTCTATTAATATCGCCTGTTGACATAATGTGAGGGCAAATTATTAGCAAAAACTGAGCAGATCTTGCCAATTCTTTATGTTTTTTCTAGCAATCTGTCAACAGTATTATGTACATCTAATTCTGCAACAATTCTGTTGTAATTTTTGTTGGCATAGTGTGTAGTAGACATTTAAAAAATCTGCTTTCTACAGACTTGACTATTCAGGAATTAATAAAAAGGTTATCACATACAATATACTGCAGATATATGCATAGATAGAGATAGGCATTATTGTAATATTTGTAGCTTTGATTAATGATTACTTAGATAATGAAAATTTTCCAATTATTCGATTAATCATTAATCAAAAAGAAAAAGTATTTAATTACTCAATTAATCAGTAATTAAAATTAAAAAATATTTAATTATTTGATTAATCAAGTACATGATTTTTTTAATTACTTTATTAATCAGTCATCAGAAAATAAAATTTTTTTGTTACTTAATCAATCAGTAATCAAAATGTAAATAATTACTTTAGTAATCGGTAATAAAACCTAAAAATTTTTCAATTATTTCATTTATCAGTAATCGGCATCCGATAATTCTTCATTAATTAGTTGATTATTTTTTTTTATTTTCTTAATTAATAATAATAGTTTATCAAAAAGATTTTTTTTAGTTACTTTGAACCAGCCGAGGTGCTTCTTAATAATTTCTGGATGCCGAAAGCGATGTCGCGAGTTAAATTTCACTATCATGGTATCACGTCAGGTTTTCGAAATAATTGAGATTTAATATGCCAAAAATGGATATTTGACAAAAAGTGACATTTCTTTAATAAAAAGAGTTAATATTATCTAATCATTCTGATAAGAATTCATGATTGTTCGTTCTGTATAAAATGGATTTTTTAATTTTAATAACTTACTATTATAAATCATGCGTTTTATATATATATATATATATATATATATAACGCATGATTTATAATAGTATATACATATATATATATATATATATATATAAAATGCATATATATTTATATATATATATATGAAGAGATTCAAATATAGAATTTTTCTAAGACAGCGAATTTTCCGCCTATGACGACACAGAATCTACGTACATACATATACATTTATATAAATGTATATAAAAAAACAAAGATCATCCAGTGAAAAAGGATTAAATTCAATCACAATACTTTTTAAATAAAATTAATTGAAGTAGGGTTCTTTATGTGATTTCGACAAGCAAACATTTAACGGATGGTATATAAAGAAATATTAAATATATATAGATTGAAAGTACTCTTTTTTAAAAATTTTCATCAGTCTATCGATTAAATTTCTCAGTATTAAATATCGTAGCGAATGAGAATATTCTTTTGACTGGCGCTAAAGGTGGCAACAAAGTATTAAATTTGAGAATGTTCATTTTATTATTGGATAAGCATGTAAAATCGACAAATCATTATTTTATTATTGACAGAAACGTTGAAACTCTATTTTATATGCAGTAGTCCCTAAAATAATTTGATTATTTGATTGGCTTCGATTTCATTATCAAAATCAATACCATCATTATTAATGGTCTCTGTGATATTTTATAATAGAAGGTGATTACATGCCGCAATCCCATTTTTTATAACAGCCATTGCATTGTTTTGCGCCATTTTATTTAAGCACTTCAATCCATCTTATTTTAAATTTTGGATGAGTTGCCGCCGCTACAGCTGCTTGCTATCCTTCCTCGACAATTTTAAACAAATTCGAAAATCTACTAATAAAGGCAAAACAATTTAACTGAAAACTGTTTGCAAATCATCCTATATAAAATATTATTATAAGAATTATATTTATTGTTGAAATAAATTGTTTTCACTTTCTTTCTAAAAAAATAGAATTTGAAACAGTTGTTTCAAACAATGAATTTCACCGCGTAGCAATAGGTCGTTTTGCGTCTTCCAAAGTTTCAACTATGATCTCATATTTTTTTGGAGACCTATCATGTTTCACAAACTTGTACATTTCCTAATTATATCATTGTACATCAATTTAATATTTTCTAGTGACTTGATATCATTTATTAGATCAGTTGTTGCAACTAAATGTAGAGTGTGGCTAGCACATTTTCGATGAGGTAATAATGTAATTTTGAAGGAAACAATTCCTTCAAAAGACATTGTTCCTACAAAATGATGTTCATTCTGATTTTGTTCTTCATATGCTTCAAGATAGTCTACAACACCCATATTATCATTAGTTCCTGTTCACTATTAAATCAGACTTTAGGAATTTTAGAAATGAAAATAATTGAATCTTTGATAGATGTTTGCATCAAAGAAAAATATTAATGTAAAAAACTTTTTAACACATCATGTAACGATAGAATTAAATAATAAAGAGGCTATAAGAGTCAGATGTAGAAGAATTTTTAACAATATAATATTATAATAATAGAAGTAATAAATACTATACATAAATGTAAATATTTTAAATCAGAAAATAATTCTTTTCAGAAAAAAACGTCGACTCACCTTCATAAAACAAAGAATCATCTGTATGAATTCCGAATTTTCGGAAAGTTTTGACAAAATTGAAACCATTGTCCGTAACAGTAGCTATCAACTTCTCAATAGTTACTTCATATTTTGAATGAATTTTATTCAAAATATTAATAATTCGGTCATGTATGTGGCTTCCGGGAAATCGTTTACAGGCAATTGCATATGAAATTCTCTTGAAAGACTGTGGATCAATCTAAGTAAAAATGTATGATAACTTGTAAATGAAATAACATTGTTATGGTGTTGACTGATAATTCCACACATACAATAATTTGATGTGATATCTACAATGGTTATAAAATAATCTCTTTCTCTATAAATTCTGCAATATAATTACTCAATGAACAGTCACACCAATGAATTGACGATTGAGGCTACTCCAGATATCTGCTATCGTGCACACGTGTTTGGTGTTCAAAATCTCATTTTTTATATTATTTTATTGTTATATAACTCCTCCATTCTACTAATGTACTTCTAATAATGTATGTGCAGATAAATGATACAGTTGTTTACCACATTTATGAATATTCATAATGTAATGCACATTTACAGTTTGTAATTTTTATTTTAATTAGTAATTTTTTAATCTTTTTTTCTCTATGAAAATTTATTTTTAGATTTTTTGTTATATTTAATGGAATTTTTAATTGAACACATTAGAAATTATCATTAAAGGTCAAAATTACCATCGAAAATTTTCCGAAATGACGATAACCCTACTGTGTTATATGACACAAAACTATCTAAAATAAAATTTGCAATATTATCTTCGAATTCTTTTTGAGAAAAATCACAATACGTTCTTCGATTTTTGTTTTCCTGAGAACTGTGAAGACGTTGTTTTTTAGCTAAGCAGTAATTCTCAAATTCTGTCAATTTTTCACCATGTACTCTCTAAGAACAGTTAAGAGGGAATCTCATATAACCAGTTTAAAAATCGAAAATTTTCTAAATTAATAGTAGAATATGTAAAAAATATACTTCTAAAGTTACAAAACGAAATTTGAATTTTAAGGATTCAGCTTATTACTTATGCACAGATGTGTAATAAGCGGGGCGGCGTCTTACTGTTATCTTATTATCGAATAATTTGAAAGTGTTTTACTATTGAATAATTTGAAAAAGCATAAATGTTATTAATTTGTCAATTACAATAAAATAAGTATCGATTCAGAATTTCAGTAAAAAAGAATTTATTCGATTTTTCAATTAAGCAGAAGTTACAATTAGCTTGCAACTATTTGAGCGATACAAATTTATTATGGAATTGAGTATGAATTATTTTTAAATTTAATTTATCAAATTTTAATTTGTTGTTCGTAATTACAACATACATAATAGTGTGAATTATTCTTATTTTAAGATAGTACACTCGCAAATTGAAAATAGTCAGAATTTATTGAAATTGAATTTTCTTGAAATTTGATGGTATTATTGCATGTGTATTATCTTAAAGTTAATAATAAATCATGTTAAATAAAAATAGAAATTCGCTATTGCGATGATAATCTTTTATAAATCTTTTGAAAATTTGATTCTACTGTAAAGTTGATGCTTGTCGCTCTCTACATTCATATAATTTTTTGTTGATAATAGTAGAATAATAAAAGATGAATACAATTAAAATAATTGGTTCGAAAATCGTACTTTCAAGTGAATTTTAAAGATGAAGAGTGTAAACTTTCACATATGACAGAATGCTTGTTGAATTCTATTTTACACATCTGGTATAAACTTTCTTTGTTGACGATTTCGATTCATCAGGAACGAATCACATTTACCATCTAAATATGATCGTTTATTGAATTCTTCTTTCAAACTTGGTCTCTCAACGGATATTGCAAACTGAATATCTATCTCATTTTTGGAAGCTATTTCCTTTTCAGAATTAAATGAAACAATAGACATTCTAGAATCTTCATCATTGTCGTTCATATTTGAAGAATTATTATCGATCGAGTGATATTCTATAAGAAAACTAAAGTAAATCATTGAATTCAATTTAGAATATTCGATAAATTTAGAATATTCCAAACTTAAGAAAAAACTAAAATATTCCTCTATATTATTTTTCATTTCCATATTTTTTTATTTCCAAAATATTTTGTTTTCCAAAAGTATTTGAGTTATTAATAATTTTATTTTAACTTGGAAATAATGATTAAATAAATCATAAAATGAAAACAAAAATTAACACTTGCATTCAAATGAATATCCAATCTTGCTCAGTCTTCTCTTCTCTTTTTTATTTTGAAAATCACAACTTTTTAATGTATAAATTCACAACTCGCACAGAAATTCACTTATTCATTGACAATCGACAACTGAGCAATAACGCTTGATTATCAGTATTTATTGAATGAGAAGTAAAGGAATTTGCGTTTGGCGTATGTATATATATTTATGAAGGATATTTTCATGGGCTCCGGAATTCGAGAAATGTGTGTGTGTGTGTGTGTTCGCGGTTTGGATGAAATTCTTTCTCGCCTATTAAAAATTTAAGAGGATCATAGTGTCATCTGTTTTATCGATTCATTAGAACTTATTTACATATATGATTACATATATGATGATGATCAAGGAAATCTTTTATAAAAAAAGCCTTATTTGATGAAAATAAAAGTTAATTAGTAATTTTATGTAATAAACGTTTTTATATAATAAATGTTTGTCAAGAATAGAATAACGATTTATAAGAATGTTCTGCTTCGCTATAATGTTAATACTGTTATGTTTAATACTGAGAAATTTAATCGACCGACTAATGAAAATTTTGAAAAAAGAATAGTTTCAAAGGCGAACTGTATTAGAAAATAATAAAATGTAAGAATAAGTAATAAATACTTAATATCTCTTCCAGTCTTTATATATTTAATATTTCTTTATATACCATTCATTAAATGTTGCTTGTCAAAATCACATAAAAAACCCTATTTCAAATAATTTTATTTAAAAAGTATTATGGTTGAATTTAATCTTTTTTTCACGGGATGTTCTTTGTTTTTTTATATTTTTTTTGTATAAATGTATATGTATGTACATAGATTCTTTGTCGTCATAGGCGGAAAATTTGCTGTCTTAGAAAAATTCTATATTTGAATTTCTTCATATATATATAAATATATATGCGTTTTATATATATATTAGATGTTGGAATTAATTCGTAGCGTTTTACAAGTGATGGGAAGTACTTTCATTAATGTATTTTTTAATGCTCATGTGAAATAAATAACATTCTTTCATTAAAAAACGCTACGAATTAATTCCAACACCTAATATATATATATATATATATATATATGTAACGTTAAAAACATTATGTATTGTTCTTTCACAATAAATGCTTAATTTTTGATAAAAACGGCGGAAACTTATTTGTACACCTAATATATATATTAGGTGCGTCACCAAAATCCGAACAAATCGAACAATTCCTTGTCGTGGCAGCCTCAGAGAGCCTCTTTAATGTGTACGATTTGTATCGAAGCTCCTCCTCGGCAATTCGACGCATTGTTGGCTCGCTTACACCAACAATCGATGCTAATTTTCGCAACGATTGCCTTGGGTCATCCGAAATCAGCGTTTGAGTCCTTTCAACAACTGCAGGGATCCTCGCGGTGCGTTCTTTCGAGTGACTCTTCCTCGCTGGCATACTGGAACCTTCGTTGGATTGTTCTAAAGCCGTATATTTTGCCACAATGTCATAAACAGTGGATCTCGGGTATCCAAAGAAACCGAATTATTTCCGTTGCTGAGAGTCCGGCGCGAAGGTCTTCGATGATCGCGGCTCTTCGATTATACTCCGCACTTGGTTTTAACATCGCGGCCATTTTGAGAATATGACTGTTTACTAGAAGCATCAAACTTTCTTGGACGCCAATAACAATCTCTGGCGGAGGCACAGTATAGCGGAAAATTTGAATTGAAATTTGTCCGGATTTTGGTGACGCACCCTGTATATATTATATATATATATATATATATATATATATATATATATATATATATATATATTAGGTGTACAAATAAGTTTCCGCCGTTTTTTTATCAAAAATTAAGCATTTATTGTGAAAGAACGATACATAATGTTTTATTGATGTAAGTCAAAATGTAAGTGCAAGTTCTTTTTGCGTTTGGCATGAATCTTCATTCAATAATGCTTCCAATTCCGCGTCTTCATATACTTTCGGCCTTTCGCTACGTTCTTTGTCTTCGACAATTCAAATTCACCGTTCTTATTTTTTCTTAAATTTTTGAAACCATTCACGACAACTTCTCTCACTTAAGGCAGTCTCACCATATGCTTCTACAAGCAATCGATGAGCCTCAGCTGCAGATTTCTTCAAATTAAAGAAGTAAATCAAAAGTTCCCGCAAATGACACTTATTCGGTTCAAAACTCGGCATTTTCGCACAAAAAAAATATACACAGTGCGACAAATATGTTCCCGGACACGAACCACATCTCAGCAACCAGTGGCGACATCTGTGCGTTCAAACATGCATTTTAAAGGTTGAACATTTTGCTATCATCTGTCAAAGTTTCATTCATTTTGGTTGACATATAGTATAACGAAGATATGACAGTTCATGTTAAACAAGATTTTGGTCGAGATAGAAATTTTAATATGGAACAAAGAGCAGTGATTAAATTTAATGCAAAACTTGGTAAAAGTGCATCAGAAACATTCTGATCGATGCAACAAGTTTACGGCAGTCAATGTCTAGGTCGTACAGCTGTTTTTGAGTGGCATAAGCGTTTTTTGGAAGGCAGAGAGACCTTTGAAGATGACAAAAAATCAGGACGGCCAATTTTGGTTCGAACACCCGAAACGATCAAAAAAGTACACAGTGCGACAAATATGTGTATGGTTCGAATCGTTTCTCTACTGATATTTAAAGCCTCCTCCATTATTTTTAGTGATGCATTGCGATTATTTGCAACAAAATCACGTACTTTTTCCGCCGTTTGACAAAAGACGGTGCCACTAGCAAGCTATGGTTAAAATTGTCTGATGTAAAACATTATATCGTAAGGTTGGACATCTGTCAATAACATAACCTTGAAATACTAGCGATTTTGTATCAGCATCATACACAGTGCGACAAATATGTTCCCGGACACATATATACATATACATATGTATATATGTATATATATATATATATATATATATATATATATATATATATACATATAATGCATGACTTATAACAGTAAGTTATTAAAATTAAAAAATCCATTTTATAGAGAATGAATTCTTATCAGAATTGTTAGATAATGTTAACTCTTTTTTAAAAAAAAAAAATAATTTTTGGCACATTAAATCTCAATTATTTCGAAAACCTGATACCGTGATAATGAAATTTAACTCGCGACATCGCTTTCGGTATCCAGAAATTATTAAGAAGCACCTCGGCTGATTCAAAGTCCTTTTTGATAAATTAGTATTATTAATTAAGAAATAAAAAAAAATCAATTAATTAATGAAGAAATATCGGACGCTGATTACTGATAAATGAAATAATTGAAAAATTTTTTTTGTTTGATTATCGATTATTAATGTAATTAAAATTATTTACATTTTGATTACTGATTGATCAAGTAACAAAAAATTTTTTCAAGTAACAAAAAAGATTTTATTTTCTGATCACTGATTAATAAAATAATTAAAAAATCATGTTCTTGATTACTTGTTTAATCGAATAATTAGATATTTTTTCTTTTTGATTACTGATTAATCAAAAAATTGGAAAATTTTCAAATTTGATTAAGGATTATCTAAGTAATCGTTAATCAAAGCTAAAAATATTACAATAATGCCGATCCCTGCGCATAGATGAAAACAATTTAATAAAGAAGAGATGTTAACAATTGTTCACTAATCTTCTATATTCGTTATCTATAATGTTTCTGTATCTAAATATTATCAATATTACTACATACTATTCCTCCATAATTTATATCACGTCTATTATTTGTGAGTAATTTTTATATCCCACAAATTATTTCATTATATATTTTAATTTATAATGTAAATACTGTATTGAATTAATATATTCACAGAAGTATAATTAATGCTACCCGGATACGCCAAGTTCTTTCTTCACTATAATCCATTGATAATTTCATTTTAATATATTGACAATTTTAATTACTTTCAGTCTACGTGTCTTGTGCAACGAAATACTTGATTAATTATATTTATTTCATATCCATTTTTTGGATTAAGAAGAATGTAATCAATATTTTTTTTATGCTCTTGGCGCATAGTTTTTCTTTTTTTAAAAAGATTTTTTTTAGGGATTTCACTGCTTTTTGTAAATTTTTGAAAATAAAATAATGTGAAATTTAAATCTTCTAAAAACATATTATTTCTAAAATTATTATCATTTGTAAATTTATATTTATTTATTTTTATTATTAAATTTATATTTAATATTTTAAGTCATATTGTATTAATTTAACTCATTTATTAATTTAACTGTTTAGATTTGTTCTAAAAAAAATATTAGGTGTTGGAATTAATTCGTAGCGTTTTTTAATGAAAGAATGTTATTTATTTCACATGAGCATTAAAAAATACATTAATGAAAGTACTTCCCATCACTTGTAAAACGCTACGAATTAATTCCAACACCTAATATATATGCGCTTTTAGCATTTTGAAGCCATTTATATATCTCAACTTTTAAATCATTTATTAATTCATTTTTTATCTTTAGCTCGCTTTTATCTTTAGCTCGCTTCAATAAATTTGTATAATGTTCTCCGTTTATGTTTTTACCATGATGAAGAATTGCATTATTAATTTTATAAATATTATCTCCAATACAAATTTTTGATGAAGGTATAGATTTAATATTAAGATTTGTAATCTTTCTCTCGCGCCTCTTTTCATTTTCTCCTTGCTCTCACTTTCTCTCTTTTTCACTCTTGTTTTCCTACAATGTTTCTCTTTTGCGCTCTCTCTCTCTTTCTCTCTGTCTTTCTCTCTCTCTCTCTCTTTCTCTCTCTCTTGCTCTCTTTGGCTTTCTCCCTGTTTGTCTGTTTTATATACATAAATTACATCCGTATACGTACCAAAGTTCATTTTCGTTACTAATTTTATTTTAATTTTATATTAAAATTAAAATTGTATGTAGGCATTGTGAAAAGCAGTTAATGAACAAAATGCTATATATGTCACACGTATGACTGAAAAAATTTGAAAAGCTAAAATGATCCTTTTTCGGGACAGATCTTGATATCGGCTGCATCAATTTTATTCGGATTGATCACATCAATTTTATTCGGTTTGATCGGATGAGTCGAAAGATACCGATGACATTATATAATAAAAGTGTTTTCAGATTTTTGATTGCGGTTTCAGTTTCTGAGTAATTTTAATTTCAAGTTTGTTGATGTCAAAACACCAGATAAAGCTGTGTTAGCGTCACGAATTTGGCAACGGCACGAACATATACGCAATAGCATTTACAGTATTTACATGTCAAGCGGTCAAGCGACGAAGCGAGTCGTCAAGCTATCCGTTCTCTAGTTTTATGCACTTGGCGTCACGACGTTACCATGTCGCTTGAAAGTTTGGTATCTAAATGAAAACTTCAAGTTTTGACCAACCTCCGCTCACGCCGCCATTTTGGAAAATTAACGTCAAAGACATGTTTTTTTTGCAATATTTCTTCACCAGTGAATTCTACGATAAAAATAGTTATAATCAATCATGTAGAGGAAAACGTTTCCTACAACTTTTATCTAAAATATTTTTTACTTTAATAGATAATGAGCTGCGGCGGCGTAAAATCGAACTATTTTGATGAAATTTTAAAGAAAACTACGTTTTTAGGTTACTTTTTTAGCCTTAGCAGGCCAGGCTCTATGAAACCTTGCAACTTTGTCACGCTATATTTCTGGACTGAATACTATTTTTCAATTCAAAATAACATATTAAAATAATTCTTTTTAATTCTAACATTTTCGTGTACTTACTTTTATATCCAAAACTCAGAAGGGGAGACTGGGAATCAGTTGAATATAGAGATAAGTAGAATAATCGAGATTATATCTTGTTGCGAACACATCTATGATAGAAGTTATGCCACAATTTTAAAAAATCCTACACCTAAATAAATTTTTGTTCTTAAAGTTTTTGTTTTTAAATTTTTATTCTTAAAGTTTTTGTTTTACTATCTATATATATATGATTGTCTGAGATATTTGATTTCTACTTAGATAGTAAGTGTAGTTCTTACTTAATAAAGTCCAACAGATTTTTATGTGTCTCTGTTATCGTATATTGTTAATGCTTTTAAAAAATGAACGGATGGGGATAGTAGACTAACCACAGCATGGAACTGTATGACTCATTTAGTGACTCTTATAATACTTACTCAAAATTTTATTCCTTTAAAGATATTTTCCTCAGTGGTAAATATTATAAATTTAGTTTCCTCATGTCTAATCTCGAAAACTAGACTTATTCGATGTGTTTTTGCACGAAATGAACAAATTTTACAAAAAGAAGTATTGTTTGCTCTGCGAAGCGAATATTTGTGTTTAAAATATATTTTTATAAAAGTTTTATTAATATGTAGCCAAAGATGTAGCTTAAAATACATTAATCTTTATTTTAATAATCTCGAATTACCCCAGTCCCGGGGCTAATTGAATCAGATGGAATGCATTAGAAAAATGCATTTTTTTCATATTAGTTATCAGTTTTCTCTTATTATTAAAATATTATTAGGTAGTCAAATGTATGTAACTGGTGTAGAATTCATTTTTTCGATAATTTTGTCTGTAAAAATTTGAAACTGAAAAATGAGTTCTATTAGTTCCGCTCTCCTCTATATTTAAAAAAAATAAAGGGATACCCAGAATGCTGAAAACTTTAAAGCTCACGTGTAGATCCCAAGTACCCTCTTTTTCGTGCATTCTTACATCGAGAATAACGCAAAAAAATATCCTTGCTGGCTTATCATATCTATGGAGTTAAAGTTAAAGTTTTATTTTCAGCCTCAATCCGGGTCTTCAAATTATATTATAAAAAAGTTACAGCAATGTAAAAAATCGCGTAGGGTAAGTTGGACTCATAAGTGATTTGCTAAGGTTAATTACTGACTATTAATTACATAATGACCAATATCATATATAAAAATATATATAATTATTAATTAATAAATTATTAATATTCTTGAGGTTTCCACGGGTGCTTTCTATATAAAAATTATGCTTACAAGGGGTCACCCAGGAGGAACACCAGGTGATGGGTCAGGGATATTGATGCTCTTTATACAGGTTGTTCTTGAGCGAAAAAAAAAACGATACGTGTCCGGCTGTTTCAGCCATTGGCCCATAATTTCGAAGAAATTGATTTTTGAAATAATTATTGTAATAATTTGAAAAACGTATTATATAAATGGAAATATTAGTATCTTTATAAATTTTATTTAATGTTATTAGTTTTAATTACTTTTTGATTGTAATGAAATTTTATGAAATTACATATTAGTATTATAGATAATTAAACATTTATGGAATATTCATTATTATCATCATTATTGTTCTCATTATTGTTATTCATAACGCATAAATAAGATAAACGCACAAATAAGATTGTAATGAAAACTATAACGGTTTCTGATGAAATTAGAAATTAGAAATTATGATTAAAAACAAGTCATATAATTGTAATCTTCTTTTGATTAACATTAATCCATTTATTAATAATATAATAATAGAAAACTAATCGTGTTTTATAGACATATAGGATGATATAAATCATAAAAACAAGAAATACATAAATATTTATTGTATATTGTGAACATCTTACGAATGAAATTTTTGTTACAGACACGATAACTTTTTCTAATATCTGGTGGAAAACAGATTTAATTGGCATTATAGAAATAGTTTCTTTCAGGAATTAATTTTGATGAGAACCAAATTTTTCCATTTTGAAATAAAATTCATTCTAAAATTCATAAGATGTTCACAATGTAATAAATATTTATGTTTTTCTTGTTTTTATGATTTATATCATCCCATACAATATGTACATCTACGAAACACGATTAGTTTTTTATTATTATTACTAAATCGATTAATGTTAATCAAAAGAATATTACAAATATATAACTTACTTATTCCTGATTATAATTTCCAATTTTTAATTTCATCAGAAACTATAACAATTTTCATTACAATCTTATTTATGTGTTCATAAATAACAAGGATGACGATAATAATAATAAATATTTCATAAATGAGTGCTTAATTATTATCCATAATACTAATATATATCATAAAATTTCATTACAATCAAAAAGTAATTAAAACTAATAGCATTAAATTAAAATAAAATATATAAAGATACTGATATTTTCATTTATACAGTACGTATTTCAAATTACTAAAATAATTATTTAAAAAATCTATTTCTTCGAAACTATGGGCCAAAACTATGACTAAAACGACCAGATATGTATCGTTTTTTTTTTCGCTTAGAACAGTCTATAAAAAGCGCATCAAAATCTCCGATCCCATCACCTAGCGTTCCCCTTATTAGTATCTATTAGGTTGGTGCATATGAAATATCGGATTTTCTTTACATATGAACGTTTGTCTTCTTGTTTTCGTTATACTTTTGTTTTTGGCATAACCTCGTTTATAGTTGTATTGTTCATTGTCAAAGTCACATTTCAACAAAGAAGATTTTCTCAAAAGTGTTCCATTTTGTTATTTGTTTTGAATTTCGTAAGGATATGAATTCAATCGATATTCATGTAATTTTTTTATATGAGTATAAACTTGGTAATAATGCTGCAAAAGCTGCACGCAATATAAACCAGGCATTTGGGGAGAATACTGTTAACGATCAAAAAGTGCAGCGTTGGTTTGAAAAATTTCGGTCTGGTGATTTTTCCCTACAAAATGAACCGCGTGGAAGACCCAAAACGTCTGTGAAAAATGATGCTCTGAAAGCATTGATGGAAACGAATCCAACTGTATCTACAAGGGAACTTGCTACCAGAATGAAAGTTGACCATACAACGATATTGCGACACCATTCTGAAATTGGCAAGGTGAAAAAAATGAATAAATGGATACCGCACGAACTAACCGAGCAAAATAAGCTGGATCGATTGAACGTATGCTCATCATTATTAACCCGATTTCATCGAGAGCCATTTTTCGATCGGATTATTACTTGTGATGAAAAATGGGTTCTTTACGACAATAGGAAAAGGTGTGCTCGGTGGCTTGATAGGAATGAGGCTTGTGCTCATACTCCAAGGCCATTATTTCATCCACGGAAAATTTTAATAACAGTTTGGCGGAATGTGACTGGAATAATTCATTACTCATTCCTTCGAACTGGGGAGACAATTACAGCCGAAAAGTACTGCCAGTACATTGATGAAATGCATGAAAAATTGAAAATTATACGCCAATCACTTGTTAATCAGCATGACCCAATACTTCTCCACGACAACGCTCGGCTGCATACGTCGTGCAAAACAATTGCGAAATTAAATGAATTAAAATATGAAATTTTGCAGCACCCAGCTTATTCATCGGATCTTTCGCCAACCGACTTTCATTTTTTTAAACATTTAGAACAATTTTTACGAGCTAAACAGTAAATGAAAACTGAAAAATTCCATATCAGAGTTTATTGATTCTAAAGATCAGAATTTCTTAAAGACAGGCATCTATGCATTAAAATGCTATAAATAAAAATTAATCTCGTTGGGAAAAATGTATTGAAACAAAATGGAGCATTTTGATTAAATAAACAGCTTTTGAAAAAAGATATGCAGTTTTATATATTCACTTAAAAATCCGACATTTCATACGCACCAACCTAATATATACTAAATATACTATATATTAAGGCTACTTCTCGCCCTGCAAGGTTCACGAAACGTTATTCCAAGAATGAATCTGGACACGGAGAAAACCTACAAAGATTGCGAAACGCAATCTTTATAATAAATTATTAATTATCAGTTACAGCTATTAATTAATTATTTAATAATTGCTATACATTTATTTGCACATCATTATAAGGCACATCATTATTAAAATTTATGGCGCGTTTTTTAAAATGATCTCTCAGATCTGATCCAACAATTGCAATTTTTTAATTTTAAATAATAAAATTGGAAACAAGACCGTTAACATTACTTTAAATACGAAGCGCTCGAATCTCGGTGGTCTAAAGGACGCTCGCACGGAATGCAAGAGATCCGGGTTCGACTCCCGGCCGAGGCAATATTTTTCGCAATAAGTTTATTATAGTTTTTTAAGATTAATTTAGGAAATTTGGAGGGATTATCAATATTTCAGATTGATTGCATTAAAAGTCCGACAACCATATCGGCACGTAATCATCATTTCTGAAATTAATTCATTTATATGAATATACATTAGTTCAACATCTCAATACTCAGACCGTAGTAGCGCTTCGTATTTAAAATAATTTTTTATTTTATTTTATTTTTTTTCCGTCGTTTGATGGTCCCGGTTGATCGAAGAAAAAGAAAGATTATTTGACGATGAGATATTTTCAGAACTGGAAGAAATGAAAACAATGTAGTAGTGGCTGAAACTGAACTTTCAGTTTACTGCCAGCGCACCGCTTCCTCTGCCCGGCGCGCTGCCTGGCTCTCGTTCTGAAACTTCCGAACAGTTTTAAACAAACTTTTTCAACAGTAAAAAGTTCGAGAAATTTTATACAGCAATTCAACTCTTCTTTTATAAATTAGTGCAAAACGTAACTCTTAATCTTAAAAAGAGCCACAGTAATTTTTTGAAAAAATATTATCTCGGTTCCTAACAATCGGAGGGTAACTTTTTCTTTAAATTCATATAAAAATGGCAGCTGTCGAATGCTTCATACGGCTATTTAATACATATTTAATACGTATTTGATGCATATTAACAGAATTATTCCATTTTTTTAATAAGAAAAATAGATACTCTTCGAAATTTTATAATGGTTTATAATGGTTTTATAATGGTTTAATTGTAAAAAATCGTTCTAATTGTTAATTACTAATTGTCAGTATATGTAATAGTGCAACTCTTGAAAAAAAGCACCCCTGAAGTTTGCTGTACGATCGCTCAAAGATGAAAAAATTAAGTTTTCCGCAGACAGGTTTTTAGTAAAAAAAAATTACTATTTGCAAAAACTAAATAAACATTTCAGACTCAATCAGGACTGGATTTATTCGTTATGGCTATTATATTTATTCGTTTTATGAGAATTTCAAAACTTTGCGTTTAAATCTCGATGAACAGAGAGCGAGTGAAGAAATGCCTTTTTAATTTAATTTAATTTAATTTAATTTAATTTAATTTAATTTAATTTTTCAGTGATCTTTATTTTTTTTTAACTTAATTGATAGATCAATCTTAACGTTTGACGTCTCATTTTGTAGGTATTTCGAATATCTACATTTTTCATTAAAATTTTTTTTGTACAATCGATATTTTTCGTTTTATAAATGAAAAACCTTCTTTTTGGAACTACCTACTTTCCGAATATTTTTCGCATATTTCTCATACGAGTTGCGAGTCTCAAACATATGCATTTCTTTTCTGACAACTTTCCGAAGATTTTCGTCAAAAAAAATATCAATTTACAATTTTTTTAAGAAAAAAACCCTAATTCTATACTAGACTTAAACTTTTGGATGATATTGTCGCGTTAGCACTACTTTAAAAGACATTTAATATTTGAATAATGAAAGTGAATTACAGTAAAAAGTTGTCGAGTATTATACTATTACTATTTACATCTAAATTATTTCTTCGTCTGTTTCAAGAAGCTACAGCAAAATAGAATCATTGAATATCTACAAAATAATAACAATTTTTATAATTAAGATAATAATAAGCTTTTATATTTGATTTTTATTTTTTTTTTAAATTTATAATTCTTTGAGTGCTAAGAAGCGCAATCGCATTTCTCACTTTCCATAAGTAATAAATATTACGAGCGCAATGGCGCAGATAAAATTGTTAGAGAAATTTTTGTAAAAGTGAGAAATTAGAAAATTATTGCTTAATTTCGCTTTTTTACATTTTCTCTAACAATTTTATCAATCTAAAAAAACACGTTCGTTCTCACCTTTCTCTTATGTCACACTATCTCTTTGTCTTTCATATTCTTTAAATTTCGCTAATTTCATTAAATTTTAAAGTAAAATAATGAAATTGAAATGAATTGAAATGAATTGAACCTTTTGAGTATCGGATTGTTTTTTAATTACATTGATAAAATTATACAATAAAGTAATGGTTTCTAGAGAATATTTATTGTTTATTGCGAATATTTATTATGAATAAACAATATTAAATATTCGCAATAAAAACCAGCGTTGGCTTATATGCTCATTTAGATATTGGATTGATTTACTCTAGAAGCCATTACTTTATTGTATAATTTTATCAATTATGTAATTAAAAAACAATCCGATACTCAAAGGGTTCAATTTATTTCAATTTCATTATTTTACTTTAAAATTTAATGAAATGAACGAAATTTAAAGAATATGAAAGACAAAGAGATAATGTGACATAAGAGAAAGGTGAGAACGAACGTGTTTTTTTAAACATGTGAATGCGTCCGATCAGTGTGCGCCCCGCGCATAAAGCGCTTGCGTCTAACCGTGTGAGCATCGCTCCCGCCAATCTTCTCTACGCAGACCGTGATACGCTATTTCTTCTTGTAATTGGAAAACTAAGTTTCGGACAAAATTTTCGTAAAGGAAAAATTGTCTTAGTATTAGATCAGAAATAGGTCTTTTTAGGGACACCTGGGTTGTTCTGGATCATCTTAGGTCAATGTACAGTAGATATTGATCGACTGGGACCAAAATGATGAAAAAAAAAAAAAAAAAATAAAAAAGCTAAAAAATTGCAGTTGTGGATTAGGTATCTGCTGAGAATTCCATATTTTAAAAAATGCGCTGTAAACTTTATTTTATAATAGTATGGAAATAAGTTTATAACAACTAATCAATAATTATTTAATGACTATAATAGTAATTATTAATTAATAATTTATTAATTAATAATTAGAGGTTTTATATATGATATCAGTCATCATGTAATTAATAGTTCGACGGCCGATCGAGTCTGTGTCCATTGTTCAATCAGGACCGTGTCCGATTAGAAAATACTGTCGTGTTTGATCGCTATTATACGCAATCAGGCCTCACTCTTAATAGTCATTAATTGAAGAAGTCAGCTGAAAATGTAATTTTTTTTGAAATTTTACTAAACTGTTCCACTTTACGCCGCTGTAGCTCGTTATCTATTACATAGAGTTACAAAAAAATTATTTGAGAGTTGTAGAAAATGTTTTCCTCTATAAGATTGATTATAGCTATTTTTATCATATGGCCCACTGGTGAAGAAATATTGCGAAAAAAATATGTTTTAGATATTAATTTTCTAAAATGACGGCGCGAGCGGCAGTCTGTTAAAGTGGAAAACTTATGCTTTCCATTAGGTTATCGAATTTCAAGACATTTCAAAAAATCATCTCTACCGAACTTTATGCAAAAACTCTTTTTTCAGCTATACTAACTGGACTAAAAGAGCTCAAATTAATGATTGAACTTTAATGTAAAAATATTGAATCTTTTACAACCAGCGTCGAACCTTTGGTGTGCGCTTTGTTTAGGAATAATTCCATAGGTATACATAGTCAAACAATGTCAAATATAACGATTGCCCCATTCAGTACAAAATACTATTGCAGATAGTAAAAGGACCAAAATAGAAAAATTGTTGGGGAAACTCATAAGATTTAGTTAAACTTGATACAAATGTTTCTTAGGGGTTCTAGATATCTATGGTAACATTAAAGTTAAATTGACCTTTGGTAGCAAATTAATCAAAGCGGGCATTATCCCTTAGAGACCTCCAAGACGTGATAGAAACTTATAGAAACTGAATATTGAAGGAGGACACAATCTACAAAGAGAGAAAATGCGTCTGAACCGCAGATAAACCTGTTAGGCATAAGCCAGAGACACAGTTATACATTAACATTTTTTAAAAAGAATATTAAATTAGAAAAACTAAAACATGGAACATTGATTAAGCGACATAAACATCCCCTCTCCCTCTTTGAATTAGAGGTCATCTTCGTACTGGAAAGATACCTAGGGCCTCGTCATCGACCTGTAAGAAGTTAGCCTCCACTTTTGGAATTAACTTATTTTGAGAATTTTGTCGAATTATGCTAGGCTTGTGCTACATTGTGAATATTAAAGTCAAAATATAAAAAATACGTTAGAAAATTAAAAAAATGAATTTTTAGGCCAACTCCTCATTTCGCGATTTTCTCAATTTTCATGATTGCGCTAGGTTGTGCTAAGTTGTGCTAATATTGTACTAAAGTGGTATCTTTAAATAATGACAATAGAAGTTGTGATAAAAAAATAATTTTTGACAATTCGGATTAAAAATGACGCTTCCATACGTATCAGTTATTTAAATAAAATAAAATTGCATATCTTAGTTGTGCTACTCTAGCACAAGTCAGCACAAATCCTTGGCATAACAATATTAAGAGCATTTTATTCTTGCGCGTGATCCTTCGCATTCGATTTTCTATCTATAATTATTAAAAATTAACGGTCAATTCAAGTGCCTTTAATATCATTGTGTTAAGAACTTTGAAGGTTGTGTTGACTTGTGCTAGGGTAGCACAACTCAGATATGCAATTTTACAGCACAACTCAGCAATTTTATAGTATTTGAATTACTGATACGTATAATGCAACCATCATTTTTATTCCGAATATTGTCAAAAATTATTTTTTTATCATAATTTCTATTGTTGTCATTACTTGAAGGTATCACTTTGGAACAATATTAGTATTGTACAATTTAGCACAACCTAGCGTAATCATGAAAATTGAGAAAATCGCAAAGTGGAGAGTTGGCCTAAAAATTCGTTTTTTTTATTTTCTAATATATTTTTCATATTTTGATTTTAATATTTGAGCATAATGTAGCACAAACCTAGCACAATTCAGCACAATTCTCAAAATAAGTTAATTCCAAAAGTAGGGGGCTAACTTTTACAGGTTCATCATCGACTTTACAGCTCGTCATGATTGGCTTGACGATTATAATGCGATTTCATAAATCTGATAATCCAAGGAGGATTCTTTTCATAGAGGACCAAACACTGTACTGTCTCACTTCTTCCATCAAGACGGTACTGTTGAAGCCTACTTGCCTACTTTGGTGATTTTTTTTAGTGGGCATATCAATAGGCACTTTGGTTAATTTAGTACGATTTAATTTGGTATGGTTTAAATATCAAAATTTCAAAAATCAAAGATCCATTTAGCATGAACTTTGGTATTTAAATCATATATAGGCCCGTATTTATAGTTATGTTTCTGCTAAAAAACTCAGCTGAAACTAATTTTGAATTATGGAACGGTTCAATAGACGAATCTTAAGAGATGATGATTGATTTACTTCACATTTGTAATTGCGATTCAAACGAGGAACTTAAATGAAGTTTGTCTCGAGAAACTTGAATACTCTTTTTCACGATTCAATAGTCGAATTTGAAACAAGATCTCGTAATACATATTAATAAACTTTCAAATTTGTATCAGCTATTGTAATTCTTGAGTCGAGAAAAATTATGTAAGTATGGTCCGGGAGAAGGAAAAATAATATAATATTTTTATTACAGTAGATATTATAATCTACATATATGTATGTATATAATATATTGATATTATATTATTAGGTTATTTATTTGCAATATCTTTTCAAATGAATTTTCCTAGAATATATAAATTAGATAGAGGATTTTGATGCGGAATATATAAATTGAGTAGAGGAATTTGATATATTAGATGAACATAATGAACGATTACCAAAACGTTATATTAGAGATTCACACAATATGTCAATAAAGTTACTAATTTATTTATTTGCATTTATCATTCAATAATTGGAATCAGTAATTTTTTTTAGATTATTACATATCTTTCCTGTCAATTTTCTTATTCAGCAGAAAAGAAACAAAAATTTTTGATTATTCGCTTTTGCTTTTGTTTTTGTTTTCGCATCCGCTTTCGTTAAAACCACTTTCGTTACATCCCTAATTTATATGGGTATATATTTTTATAGATAGTACGTGGTGATTTAGAAGACATAGCTCGAGCTACTGCTTCAAATATTATTCGTAACGTATCGAGCCTTCTTGTCGGCATGCATTTTTATTAAATTTCTAGCGAATTATACGCGAAGAAAGAGTAAATAATTGGAATATATTTCAAGAGTTGGGCAGATACTAAGACTGGAAAGGAATATCTGGAGTTGATGGCGCGTTATCAATTGTACTTATATTAAAATAGTTAATACACCAGGGCAACAATTTCATGAAGTTTTTAGAAATAGAAAATCTTTTTTCTCAATAAATGTACAAACTGTAGTTGGACCACAAGGAGAATTTGTAGCCTGATGGGCTGGTAGTACACATAGTAATCGTATATTTAATATGTTATGAGTAAATATGAGATATGCAAAGGGAACTAGAAGGTGTTCCCTTTCTGTTCCAGGCTTGGTGATAATGTTATCCTAGTCTTCCATATTCATATATTTTAGTATTAAATCCTCAGACTGTTCCAGAAATGAAATATAATTGTGCTTAAATTAAAACTCGTAATCATGTTGAACGTACGTTTGGGATTTGGAAAAGAAGATTTCCATGTTTGAGTCGGAATGGAATAAAAATTAGAAATAGTATGTAATATAATAGTCGCTTGTGCTGTTTTGCATAATATTGCTCTAATACTTAAAGATATTTTGTTATTAAATGAAAATTAAATGAAACCGCTCGAACTTCCTATACCAGTCGATCCTATACAATCACCGACCAGGAGAAGGCATGGCAATTCGACAAGCTTTAATCCAAACTCATTTTATATAATTTACTTAATATAATCTTATGTTTTGTTCGTGAAAGTTATGTTCATAAAAAAGAAAAATTATATTTATGTATACGTACTAAAATAATATTTAAAAAATAAATAATATTAAAAAGTAAATAAAATAAAATAATGTTTATTTTAATATAAATAAAATTATAAAATGAAATTTAAAGAAATAATAATAAATTAAATTAATTATCAATTTTGTAACATTATTAATGTTATAAATTTTATTATTATTTATTAATTATTCATTTTAATTAAATTAATTATTTTACTAATTTTTTAATGATATTTATTTAACAATTATTATTGTGAAAAAAATATGAATGGAAATATTAAAGATAACACTGAACAATAATACTGAATAATACTAAACACATTAAGAACAATAACAATTAATAATATTATAATATATTAATATATCAAAAATTTAATTTTTGCAACAACATAATATAGAGAGCGCCTATGGATCAGTCAAAGTTGGAAGTTACGAATAATATAATATTCTAAGTTCATGAATTTAATTAATCTCAAATGTGACTGTGCGCCGAAACGTTCGGACATTAAAAACACAATCAATCTGAGATGCTAATCGCGATCCGAAACGTTTGGACAATCGCGAGTATATATAATCCTCCCTTTACTTCAAATAAGAAACTTTTATTGCGAAAAATATTACCTCAGTCAGGATTCGAACCTGGGACCTCTCGACTTTCCGAGATGAGTATCTTAATTAGCTCGACACTTATTTAATTTTTGTTTTTGAAAATTTTCTAATTCTAATTCAGCTATGTCTACTCTTACTTCTCTATATTTTTTTTCTTTCGACTTTAATTTTCTCTTCATAGAGCACTTTTTCCAAATCTATTGTCTGTAATTCTTTTTTTTTCTATATTCAGCTTTATCTTGTTTAAGTTTTTTTTTTAAATTTTCGTATGTTATTTTTTGCCTAGATAATTCTTTCTTCGGATCCATTTTTTCTTGGTTTACAAGTTCAATTTTATCTATTTATAATCAGAAAAATAAATTAACATTAATAATAATGAGAAATATAAAGTAAAATTATAATACCATGTGTTTCTTCCTCGTGTATTTTTTTCACATGTACTTCTTGAATTTCTTTCTTACGTCTTTTATTTCTAATATTATATCGTTAACTGTAATACAACAATAGAAAATTTTCAATAATTAAAATGTAATAGTTAAAAATTATTTATTTATTTATTTATTTAATAATAATTTAATTCTTTATTTATTTAATAATAATTAGAGAGAGAGAGAATAATAGTTAAATATTATAGTTAAATATTATATAATTAAATATTATTTATTTATTTATATTATTTATATATATATTTATTTATTTGTTTATTTATTTATATTATTTATTTATTTATTTAGTTATGTAATTCTATATTTATATTATTAATTAATTTTCTGTACACATATTCTTACGTTTATCAGTATTATCGGAATCATTTACAGATGGAATTTTATATGAGATGAGGGTTTATATTTTCAATTAGATGATCTACTTGAGCACCTGCTATTGCTTCTCCTCCGTCCGTTGCCTTACGGTGTTGACGATCTTTTATTAATTCGTGTTGAGGAAAGTTGGTAAGATCAAACGCTTAAATGATAAGATTTATCGAATGCAAGGAGATAGGGGGCAGTTAATGCAGTGGGCGCTGCGATGCTAGTTTCTTTTTTTGGTTCCTCTATCTTTTGTCCGGCGAGTAACGACTGTTCTATGGTCGCCATTCGTTGGTTGAACTGCGTTTTTCTTTTGTACTTTCTTTTTACATTAAAAGTATTATTTCGATATAAATGCTTCTGGTTGTTATTATACTAGAAATCCACCCTCAACAGGTTATGGGCCCAGAGTGATATCGGAAGAAGTAGTAGTCCTGTAAAATTAAAAAGATAAGGAACAGAACTTTGAGCAGATTGTACGAAGGAGATTCATAAACGAAAAAAACGGAATACGACAAGGTGTATTCAATATAAGAAGAATAATATACAATTGTATGTCGAAAAATGGAAATTGGCAGGATCAAAGTTAAAAAAGTTACGAGATGCGAGTAACTGGCAGGAGTGGCAGTTTGTTGTGAGCACATTGATGAAAAGCGACGACATATTGCAAGTATGCAATGACACGCTCATCAAGCCTAAGGTAGGATCACAAGATTATGAAGTAAATTTAGCTAGATGGACGAATGCGAATAAAAAAGCTAAGAAACTCATTGTTACTACTCTTGAGTCAAAGCCATTGCAATTAATAATGAATTGTGAAACAGCCTGTGATATGTGGCGAAAGCTGCATAGCGTATATGACATGAAATCAGATGAAAGCTTGTCCTTAATTCAGAAGGAATTTTTTGAATTTGCTTGGGATCCAGCAGGAAATGTAGCTTAGCATGTATCGAAACTTGAGCAAATGGCGAGTAAAATGAAAGTACTTGGAGGAGAAATACCGACTTCAATGTTAATTACAAGAATTCTCTTAATCTTGTCACCAACACTTAAACATTTCCGCAGTGCTTGGGATTTTATCGATGATGCAAGAAAGACAATCGAGAATCTAACGGCGAGACTCATGACTGAGGAACTACGAATACAAAAAAGAAGTGAGTCAGAAGAGTCAACAGTAGCTCTCATCTCAAAAGGAAATCCGAAAGCCAATTCTCAGAAAAAATTGGGCTATTCAAAAGGAAAATTAAATGTGGACAAAAGAAAGAAAACAGGCTGCTTTACATGTGGCAAAAAAGATCATAAGCGTAAGGATGTTTCAAGTGTAGATGAAAGGATCACATTGCAAGGAACTGCTCGAAACAGAGAGAGAGCAAGACGAATAAAGAGACATCTAGCGATTAAGTACAGGCGTTCACAGGATACACGGAAGAAGTAAATATAGCAAACTAATCGATTCTGGAGCATCAGATCACATCACGAATCGAAGTGAATGGTTTTCTGAATATCAATCATTCCCACAACCATTGAAAATCTACATTGGCAATGGTGAGGCAGTGTCAGCACTGGGACGAGGGGACATTAGAATCGAGACAAGAGTAAAACGGAAAATGATCACAAGGTATTATGTATGATGTCTTATATATACCAGATATGAAGCATAATCTGTTCTCAGTTCTCAGGGCAGCTGCAAAGAAAGGTATAAATTTTTCAATTTGTAATAATGGATAAGGAATGTATTCTTATTCGAAATAATGAAGTAATAGCTGTTGGCATAGAAACAGGAAAGTTATATAGAGTAGATTTACGCGTTTCAATACCAAATATAGTTTGTATTGCTAATAAAACTGATACATTACAATTGTGGCATGAGCGATTTAGTTATCAAAACAAACGTCATGTAAAATCTTTTTTAAGAAATAGAGGAATAAATAGCTGAAGATAACGAATTCTGTGATGGCTGCGCATACGATAAACATCATAGGTTACCTTTTGGAATGAGAATTGAACGCGCGGAAGAACCTAGAGAACTAATACATTCTGATGTATATGGAAAAATGAATGTAGAATAGCTTGGAAAAAATTGTTATTATGTTATTTTTAAGGACGATTATAGTAGGTATAGAACGATATATTTTTTACGAAACAAATCCGAAGTAAAAGAAAAGATTGAAATATTCTGTAATGAAATAAAAACGCGTTTTGATAAGAATATAAAAGAATTACGTATCGATGGAGGCGGAGAATATGTTAATAAGAATATGTTAATAAGAACGTTCGAGATTATCTACATAAATTAGGTATTAGGCATACCTAATTTACGTAGATAATCTCAGCATACCTGTTACCGTATCATATACGCCAGAACAGAATGGTTCAGCTAAATGCAAAAATCGTATCATAGTTGAAGCTGCACGTTCAATGTTATTCTCTAAATCTGACTTGCCTAAATTTCTGTGGGCTGAAGCAATTAACTGTGCTGTACATGTATTAAATAGAACAGCTCCGATAAAAATCGAAAATAAAACTCCATATGAATTATGGTTTAATAAAGCCTCTAATGTATTATAAATCATTTTAAAATTTTTGGTACTGAATGCTTTGTGCATATTCCTAAAGAAAATAGAAGGAAATTAGATAAAAAGGCTTACAAAGGTTATGTTGTAGGATACACTGAAGGTGTACAAGAATATCGTGTGTGGATTCCAGAGTTACGCGATGTAGTAATAAGTCGAGATGTTCTATTTAAAGACGAAGAAGTACATAAAACTGAGATTGAAATAGAAACAAAAGAATTTATGGATAAAGCTGAGACTCGGTTAGGTAAAAGAGAACAAGAAACTGAATTTCGCGAAATCGAGCAGAACAAAACTGAACAAGATAAACACATATGTGACAGAAAATTAAGAGATAGATCTAAACTTAGCAACCAGAATTTTATGGAAATCCGATTATTAATTTAGCTAATACAGAACCATTAGATGAAGAAACAATACATTCAAAGAAAATTGGAAAAAGGCCATGAACAAAGAAATGCAATCTATACGCGAAAATAATACGTATGTCTTGGTTAAAAAAGCGGAAGACAAACGCGTTATTCAAAATCGTTGGATATTTCGACGAAAAATAGGTTTAAATTCAGTAGAAGATCAGTACAGAGTTCGATTAGTAATAAAAGGTTATTCTCAAAAAAGGGGAATTGATTATTTTGAAACAGCCCCGTTGTACGTTTTGATACTATCAGAATCTTTCTCAGTATCGCTGCTAGTAAAAACATGGTATCTAAGACAATTTGATATTAAAACAACTTTTTTATATGAAACTGTAAATAAAGAAATATATATGGAATAGCCTAAGGGCTTTGAGGATGATACAAAACATGTGTATAAGTTTTTAAAAAGTCTGTATGATTTGGAGCAAGCACTAAGAAGATGGTCTGAACACTTTACAAGATTTTTTAACTGATTGTGATTTGAGGGAGAGTAATGCCGATCCATATTTTATCGAGTTTATTTTATCGAGCGAAAAATACAACTAACTTTTTTCTAGTTTTATGGATAGATGATGGATTGATTGCGGCATCGAACGAAGAAGAAATTGATTATTTCTCATCACAATTACAAAGTAATTTTAATGCGAAAATAACAATCGATGTTAGAATGTTTTTAGGAATTGAAATATTTCGTTTTGAAGATGGGTCAATTTTTGTACTAACTAATTACATACAAAAATGCAAATCCTATATCAACACCAATTGATATTGGATGGGACGAACATGAACTCACGACAATTGAACCATATGTACCGTATTGAACCATAAGTCGTAGGACATTTAATGTATTTATAAATTGTTATAGACCAGAAGAAATTGTTATAGAGTTGTTGTAGACCAAATATAGCATTTGCCACAAATGTAGCTTCTAGAGCATTAGAAAAATCTATGGCGTTTAATAAAGCGTATTATAAGATATATATAAGGAATCAGCGATCTAAATTATGGGTCTATATTATAGAACAAGTGGCGAGTTTGAATGTTTTAGCGATGCGGATTTTGCAGGTGATAAGACAATGAGAAAATCTACGAGTGGTATTTTGATAAACTAAGTAAAGCAGCAATAATCTGGCAAAGTAAAAAACAACAAAGTGTTGCGTTATCTACCATAGAGGCGGAATATGTAAGTGCAGCTACTGCGGCAAAAGAAATAATCTGAGTTACAAATCTATTAGATGAAATAGGCATTATAAAAATAAACCATGATAAAAATATATGTCGATAATATAAGCGCAATTAGACTTGTAAAAAATCCAGAAAGATTTCATCAACGAAATAAGCACATAGATGTGCGTTATCATTTTGTACAAGAGCTATATGAAAAAGGTAAAATAAACTTACAATATGTAAAAAGCAAAAATCAATGACATTTTAACAAAACCACTTGCGAGACCTAAATTTGAATTAATGTGCCAGATGTTAGGATTTATAAGCAAAAAAAAGATATATATAATGAAACACTTGTGATACATTATTTCATGTGTGCAGTCTTAGGGAGAGTGTTGAGAAAGGTCGATAAGATCAAACGCTTAAATGATAAGATTTATCGACAGATGCAAGGAGATAGGGGGCAGTTAATGCGGTGGGCGCTGCGATACTAGTTTCTTTTTTCGGTTTCCTCTATTTTTTTGTCCAGCGAGTAACGACTGTTTTGTGGTCGTCGCCACATTTGTTGGTTGAACTACGTTTTTCTTTTGTACTGCCTTTTTACATTAAAAGTATTCTTTCAATAAATAAATATAAACGCTTCTGATTATTATTGTACTAGAATCCACCCTCAACAATTCGCTTCTTTGTCGTTGCTTTAAATTTATTTATAAACGTTGCAGCTATTTATTTGTGGCCTACATGTACAAAAAATTAATTATTTATATAAAAAAATATATATATAAATATATATAAAAATATATATAAAAATATATATAAAAATATATTAGGTGTTGGAATTAATTCGTAGCGTTTTTTAATGAAAGAATGTTATTTATTTCACATGAGCATTAAAAAATACATTAATGAAAGTACTTCCCATCACTTGTAAAACGCTACGAATTAATTCCAACACCTAATATATAAAAATATATATAAAAATATATATAAATATTAATATATTAGGTGTTGGAATTAATTCGTAGCGTTTTTTAATGAAAGAATGTTATTTATTTCACATGAGCATTAAAAAATACATTAATGAAAGTACTTCCCATCACTTGTAAAACGCTACGAATTAATTCCAACACCTAATACAATTACATAATAAATAATAATAACCAAATAATAAGCTATAAATGAACAAATAAAATTATAAATAAACAAATAATTTTAACGTAAATTTTTACTACGTTTTTATTAACAAGGGCTAGCATTAAAAGAAGTCGCGATTTTCTTCCACGCTTCTTGCTTTTATAGATGTACCATTTATTTTCTTATTTTCTATTACATTTCTATGCTCTAATATGCATTAAAAACTTTCTTTCAAATAAAGTGAAATTCTTCTTTCTTTATATAAATATATTAGTTTGTTCCATTTTTATATTATATACATGTGTTAATATATTGACATGTTAGTAACTTCATTTTGAAAAGGTTACTTTCAAATAGGAAAAATATATTATAGCTTTAATCGATATCGCGTATCTCAAGACAAATTTCACATGAGTAATCATTCCGCGTCTTAAATGAATACAGTTTCAATTAATTTCTAATCAAGACATAACTATTGAATCGTTCATGTTTCAAGACATAAGATTCATTCTGAGTATCTTGCCTGATACACTCTTGAGATGAGATTTGAGAAACGACTATAAATACCGGCCATAGACTCTCTAGGAACGTTGTGCCAAGTTTCAGTCAAATTCTAATTATTCAAGATTTGAGTTCTCCAAAATTTGTTTTCTATTTTTGATGATTTTTTTCAAAAGTGGATTCAATGTACGGGATCAAAAATGCACGTAATAAAAATGTTTTCTTTATTTATTTAAACAATTTTTGAAACACAACGATTTTTCAAAAAGAAACTGACGTCATAATTCTATTGTACGAAAGAATTGTGTAAGTTGCATGTATTGTAAAATTTTTTACGAAATATGAAATCTTTTATTAAATATGAAATTTTATGTAGCTGCATGCAAATTTTATACACTGCATAAAGCAATCAATGTACTTAATATGCGACTACATTAACTTTTAAAAACAAAGTGCTAGATTTAATGTCGCTATAAAATATTTGATATTTTTATATTGAATATTCAAATCATTCAATTCATTAATTTAACCTCTTTTTGAAATGTCTCGCACATCGAGTTCATTAACTATGAATTTTCAAAAATAGTAAAAACATTTTTCAACTTAATTTTTTTCAACAGCCTGATGTGATAAAACAGTTTCACTTATGGATTCGAATTTAGTGCATTAAAAATTATAAAAAAACTACTATTCTTTTAAAAATCTATGCAGACCTGTTATTCTTAACATTTAAGCACCCTTGGATATATTATCAATAACAATAATAAATATTTAAATAGCACCATATCAATAAAATATAAATTATTGAAGAATATATTTGATCCCAGATTTTGCAATAGTTAATGGCGGATTGTTTTCGAGAAGAGGTCATTTCGAGATGAAAGTCTAACACTAAAACGTTGAAGCTACAATAATTTTTGTAAGAAGAATTTAAAGTTAATTGTTATACTTGTTATACTTACAAGGAAACCCAACTAAGTGAACCTCTCCGATTTAAATGAGCTTTTAATATGTTGTTCTATAGACAAAAATAGAAGACACGTATTTTTTATACGTGCTGAGTCGCATGTTAAGGGGTTAGACCAATAGGTAATTTTTAAGCGTGGATTGCCGAAGAAATAAAAAAACTGTAGATTTGTGTTTTGATACCTTATTCAAGTATTCACATTGAATAAAAAATGCAAAACGAAAGGAGAAAAATAATAATCTTAACATTATTTATTAAAATGTTATGGAAGATCAATTTTGTTCGCATCAGGGTCGATGATTCTGCCGTATTGGATCGTATGAAACAAAAACAAAAAAAATATTACTGAAATGTATTATATTCCCTAAGCATTGATCGAGCTTATTCAAAATTTATTAAAATTTGACTAAAAAAAAATTCAAATAATCAAATATCTAATGAGAGCCAAACACTGGATGCACATGTGTAATAAATTTATTCTATGACTAAAGTACAAAGATAAACATTTCAATCCTACTTCGGATTCTTCTCAATATCGCTAATTAAAATTAAATTAACTTAGAGATCTTAAGTCATACAAATATATTAATAAATTATGCAAACATGTATGTATCTTATGTTGCAGGTGTGATAAGATTTTGTTGTTCTAGCATATTTTCATTATAATAGACGAACTGTGACAAAATGTGACAAAATATTAAATATCGCATTGGAAAAACATATGTAATAACTAATAACTTTTTACGAAAAAAAAGAAAAAAATATTGAACTTACATGTCAAACTGCATAGATCATTACAATCCTTGAATTTGCTTTGTTATCAATATAATAACCAGATTAATTATGGCAAATTATTAAACATCAATTGAATAGACATACGTAATAAATAATTAAATGATAAAAAATGAATAAATGAAAAACTAATAAATTAAATTTACATGATACAAACACAAAGCTCTAGATCGTTCATAAACATTATCAATTCTATAGTATTGTTCGCTTACATATGACCGAACGCAAACGAGACTAAGCAATATATAATGTTGACAACATCAGTAAAGAAAGAGAATCTAGTACCATTATTAAAAAAAACTTCAAAATTCTAATAGTTACATATCTAATGTAGAAAAGGTATTACTTTATTTTCGGTAAGTAAAATATTCATAAAGAATAATACACAATTGCTTTTCACTCATGCGAATAAGGGCAATACGGTAATAGCCATGAATGAACGGATTACATCGGTAATATAGAATTATTGCTGTCAGATATACGACTGACACATATACGAGGGTTAAGTGTAATCTAGTCAATAGTACGATCTCAGAGATGAAGAAGATGTTAATGAGATGAAAGTAGCACGAATTTATTAATGAATCCGAATATAAAAAACTAATTTCGCTAAATCCCATTTTACCTAAAGCGTATGGATGTCCAAAAATACACAAAATAGGAAATTCATTACACATTATATTGTATATTATTAATAGGTAGCCTGTTACATAAATTAGCGGCATTTCTACAAAAAATTTTGAATGATGGTTTACATCAAGCAAATAGTTTTATCGGGAACAGTTTCAAATGAGTAGAGAGTATTAGTCAAATCAACCTCTAATGATGAAGTTCTTCTATCTTTGGACGTAGTTTATGAATATTTATGAATGTTCCAGTTGATTTGGTGATAGAAGGTGTGGAGAAAAGATGGAGTATGATGGCGGGATATTACCAACATTCCCTTAAATGAATTCATTTGCTTTAAAATTAGTTAATTCTATGTTCTTCACTTTTAATGAAAAATTTTACAAACAGACATTTGGAGTACCAATGCGTTTACCACTATCCCCCATAGCAGCTGACATAGTTATGCGTGACTTAGAAACGCGTTCTCTTGCAATATTATTGGTGTCTCCTGCTTTTTATTTTAGATATTACATTAGCTATTACCAAACGAACATTGAAGAATTGTTAAATATTTTCAATAATTATCATTCACGAATTAAATTTATCTTAGAAATGGAGAGAGATTCTCTTAATTGTTTGGATGTCACGCTTATTAAATAGGATAATATTGTATAATAATATGATTGATATCAGAAACCTACGTTTTCAAGTCGATATTTGAATTTTTATTTGAGAAATCCTTTAGTACATAAAGAAGGCGTTATTTTGGAATTAATTGATACAGTATTGCTCCTTTCCCACCCAAAGTTCCATCAAATAAATTTGGATAAAATCGACATCAAAATTTTGCTAAAAAATGGTTATCCATGTATATATTAGGTGTTGGAATTAATTCGTAGCGTTTTACAAGTGATGGGAAGTACTTTCATTAATGTATTTTTTAATGCTCATGTGAAATAAATAACATTCTTTCATTAAAAACGCTACGAATTAATTCCAACACCTAATATTACATTTAATTTTTACTACCATGAACAAAAGACTACATAAAAAATTTAAATTGTTGAATGAAAAAGTTGATAACAATATCAATAAGAACAAAAATGCTGATGAAATCGAAAGATGATGGTCTTTTTATGTACTTTTATATTACTGAAAAAAATGAAATACATAATTTGAAAAATTCCTTATATAAGCATGGCATATAAAGAAATAAATAAATTAAAGAAATTTATTCGTGTACAAAAAAGGACGATCTATCTACTTTGTTGCATGCAAATGTGGTATATAGAATTAATTGCAATGATTGTGATGCGTCATATGTGGAACAAACGGGTAGAGTTTTAAAGACCATAGTATTCAAGACCATAGAAATTACATTAATTGGAACATGACACAGTATTCAGCCATCACGGCAAATAGACTTGACTTTTTACATGAATTTGACTGGGAAAATATAGACATTTTAGATGAAGAAGAATTTCTACAAAAGAGGTTAACGAAATGATTTATAAAGAATAAAGAAGATTTTTAAAGATATAAAGAAACAAACTAACGGTTTAAATATCAAAAACAATTCTTTAGATGCTATATATAACAACTTATTTACAAAGATATAATGCTTCCCTCTCCTTATTGACATTGTCAACATTATATATTGCTTAGTCTCGTTTGCGTTCGGTCATATGTAAATGAACAATAGAATTGATAATTTTTATGAACGATCTAGCTTTGTGCTTGTAACATGTAAGTTTAGTTTATTAGTTATTTTTTATCATTTAATTATCTATTATATATGTCTGATCAATTGATGTTTAATAATTTGTCATAGTTAATCTGGTAATTATATTAATAATAAGACAAATTCAAGGATTGTAATGATCTATGTAGTTTGACATGTAAGTCCAATATATTTTTTTTTTTGTAAAAAGCTATTAGATATTACATATGTATGTCTAATGCGATATTTAATATTTTGTCACATTTTGTCACAGTTAATTCGTTTATTATAATGAAAATATGTTAGGACAACAAAATCTTATCACACCCGCAACATAAGATACATACATGTTTGCATAATTTATTTAATATGTTTGTATGACTTAAGATCTCTAAGTTAATTTAATTTTAATTAGCGATATTGAGAAGGATCTGAAGTAGGATTGAAATGTTTATCTTTGTACTTTGATAGTCATGGAATAAATTTATCACACATGTGCATTCAGTGTTCAGCTCTCATTAGGCATTTGATTATTTGATTTATTCTTTGGAGCCTATTAAGTTATTTTATTGAAAAAAAATTGTTTTAACTTTTGGTCTGACTTTTGGCACAAATATTGTTAATTAATTTATTATATTAATATCTTGCAAAATAATAATGATATTGTAAAAATCCTTAAGCATTATTAATCCTCTGTAAGCATTAACCCTTGGTTAATGCTTACAGAATACTATAAGAATAATAAAAAAAAATTTAAGTCAATCTGATGAGTACATCTTGAAAAATCTTCGACCGTTTTAAAAAACAAGGTTTCAAGAAAAATGCATTTAAAGTTCTACAACATATAGTAATCTTTATATCATATACTATAAATTTTGTAGGTTTTGTAACTCAGAAATTAATTCAAATTTACACTTAAAATCTTTTGTTCCATATTCTACAGGTTTCAAACTACTTTTTAAAGCAAAAAAATTTTTTCGATTTTTAAAAAATTTTACACCAGTCTAACCTCTAAGAGGGTGAAATCCTACTTTGAAAAAAGTTGATTTTTTTTCAGATTGAATATCATTGAAACTGTAAGAGATAAACAAAAATTTTCAGAGCGAAAATTGAATGGCATTAAGAGTACTTTAGAATTCCAATAAAAAAAATTAAGATTAAAATTTTAATATTTAAGCTTCCATGGATGCTTTCTATATAAAGATTATACATTTTGCGAGTTTTCTCGATGTCCAGATTCATTCTTGGAATGCCAACGTTTTGTGAATCTTGCAGTCCATTTCATCAGGGAGCAGTCTGATAGAGAGCTGTTTTTCCAGGTCGTTCCTTTTATATTACGCTACTTGTGGTGAGCTTGTGAAAGGTTTTGGAGTAGCGATTGGGGGGGGGGGGAAGAGAAAAAAATTGTGGGTGGGAGGTGGGGGAAATTGGTCTGTCTTCAATAATGGTCTTCCATATTTTATTTATGTTGTAGCAATTATCTCTATTTAGATTGTTAGAGTGTTTTTGTATCTCTACTGACTTCTCTATACTTTCTTGGAAATATGGGAGAATGGATAGAATTCTTTCGTCTGATTGTGTGTCTGAGACCGTTGTCTTATTTACATGTTTATTGATTATTTCGGTTATGTTTTTTTCATCGTCTCATATGTTAAAGGAACAACATCGGATTAGTAGGATATTAAACAAACATAATATCTGAACTATATCTTTAAAAGATAGAATCACCCAAAAAAATAGAACAAATCTTAAGAAATCCTAAGATCAAAGACCTCTATTCAGCTCCGCAGGAGTATACAAAATACATTGTTTCTGCGGGCAAGTATACATTGGAGAAACCGGGAGAATGGTAACCTATGGATAAAAGAACACCAACATGATGTCAGGTTAAAACATGCCACGCAGTCGGCATTATCAGAACAACATCGAAACAGGATATCAAATATTTTGATAAAACGACCACAATAGCCAATATTACATCATATTTTCCAAGAAAGTATAGAGAAGACATTGAGATACAAAAACATCCTAACCCACCCAGTCTAAATAGACTGTTAGGTATATAATCTAAATAATGGCTACAATATAAATAAAATATGGAAGACCATTCTCTCGGTTATAGAAGACCGACCAATTTCCCTCACCTCTTTCCCCCACAATTCTCTTCTCCCCCCCCCCCCCACCATCACTTCAACAAGCAGCGTAAAAAAGACGGTCTGGAGAACAACTCAGGGCTGCGTTCAGAAATTACGCCTAGATAACTCTAGAGTGCATTTTTGCTATAATATACGTAACGTAATATATATAGCTTAGAGTTATCTGGACGTAATTCCTGAACGCAGCCCTGTATCAAGCCTGCTTCTCGCCCTGATGAAGTAGGTTGCAAGATTCATGAAACGTTGGCATTTCAAGAATGGATCTGGATACGGAAAAAATGCGAAATGCATAATCTTTATAATTTTTTTCTTTATAAATAAATAATTTAAAAAAATATTTTTTTATTATAGTTCTAAAATACTCCTAATACCCTTCAATTTTCATTCTGAAAGTTTTTTTCTATCTCTTTCGACAATATTCAATCTAAAAGGAGAAAACCGACTTTTTTAAAGAGAGGATTTCATCCCTTTAACGTGCGACTCAGCACATATAAAAAAATACGTATCTCCTATTTTTGTCCATAGAACAACATTATAAATGCTCATTTAAATCGAAGAGATTCACTTGATTATATTCCCTTTTGTTAGTATTATATAAACTATTATGACTGAGATAATTAAATTTGTTATTATGCTTGTAATGTTTACTTACAAGCGAATAAGCTGATTTTATTTTTTATATTTATAGTTTATTTTTAGTCTACACGATATATATATATATATATATATATAAAAATAATATATATATATATACAGGGTTGGCCATATTCGACGGAAAGATGTTTTTTTTTCAATCATGGGAAACGTCGTTACTCGATCTAACAATCTCTGTCAAAAGTTACAGTGTTGCCAGATCTTTCCGTCGAATATGGCCAACCCTGTATATATATATATATATATATATATATATATATATATATATATATATATTATCGTAAATAAATTTGGGACTTATGGTTAACAACTTATGTGGTTCTTTGCATTTCATAAAAACTTAATTTTAGTGAAAAGAAATTGTAGACAAATTTCTAAAAATGTAATTTAAAGAGGAAAAATAAAACTTCAAATTGACGTTTAAATTTTATCTTTATATGATATTTCATTCCTAAATTACAGAAAATTGATAATTCATATTTTTTCAATTTTTATTCTTATTATTCTTTTAAGTACTCTACCTGATTAGAATATTTAGAACATACATACGAAGGGCCATAGGTGATTGTCAATGACTCCAACATCTGTCTGTCCTGAATGTTCACCGTAATGCGCATGCGTCGATTATTATTATGTAGTGTTACGAGTATTATGTTCTTGCCTTAGAACATGCACCTTCAAAGCTCACATATAAATCACGTGCAAGCGCACAGCAAACAAGGTTTTAGACAAGGATAGATAGAGATTGAAGATACTTTTATTACATTGGGCAGATATTGTATGGCCATGTGTGTGTGTGTATATATATATATATATATATATATATATATATTAGGTGTTGGAATTAATTCGTAGCGTTTTTTAATGAAAGAATGTTATTTATTTCACATGAGCATTAAAAAATACATTAATGAAAGTACTTCCCATCACTTGTAAAACGCTACGAATTAATTCCAACACCTAATATATATATATATATACATACATACATACATATATACAGGGTGTCTCTTAAGTAAGGTCCGAGCCACATTGGGGGCATAGAATGAGTCAAGGAGAATGAAAAAGTCTTATACCATTTTGAAATATCCGCTGTAGTTTTCGAATTAAAAAAAACATCTAAGTGCAATGTGCGGTGAAACTGCGCCGTGCGAATTCATAACACGGCCCATCGTGCTTCACTCCATAACAACATATCTCAAAATGGTATAAGACATTTTCGTTCCCCTTGATCCATTCTACGCCCGCAATGCGGCCTGGACTTTATTTAAGAAACACTCTGTATATATACATATATGTCTGTATGTATGTCTGTTTCAAGGTGGAACATCAATGAACAAAATTTAACACACAAGCATTTAGACTTTCTATAAGCTTTAAAATGCTTTTCGAAAAAAGTTTAACAATGATTTTTTGCAAAGACATCATTTTTTATTTATAAAATTTCATTATTTAAAAATTTATTGGGTGTACAAATAAGTTTCCGCTGTTTTTAATCAAAAATTAAGCATTTATTGTGAAAGAACAATACATAATGTTTTATTGAAAGTATTGTCCATCACTAGCTACTACTTTTTGCGTTTGGCACGAATCTTCATTCAATAATGCTTCCAATTCCGCGTCTTCGTACACTTTTGGCCTTCCGCTACGTTCTTTGTCTTCGACGTTAAATTCATCGTTCTTAAATTTTTGAAACCACGATAACTTCTCTCACTTAAGGCAGCCTCACCATATGCTTCTACAAGCAATCGATGAGCCTCAGCTGCAGATTTCTTCAAATTAAAGAAGTAAATCAAAAGTTCCCGCAAATGACATTTATTCGGCTCAAAACTCGGCATTTTCGCACAAAAAAAAATATATGATGCTGATACAAAATCGCTAGTATTTCAAGATTATGTTGTTGACAGATGTCCAACCTTACGATATAATGTTTTACATCTGACAATTTTAGCCATAGCTTGCTAGTGACACTGTCTTTTGTCAAACGGCGGAAACTTATTTGTACACCTAATATTATTTCTATAATGTTTTTTAATTTTAAAATCATAAAAAGTTCACAGAAGAAAGACAAAAAGTAAAAAATTTCTCTCTCTCTCTCTCTCTGTCTAAAGTTATCTGACTTTTTGTAAGCAGGGAAATAATTGCTAATTTTGATTGTTAACTTTTTAATAACGAACGACGATTGAAACCTGTTGGAGGTTACTCAGAATCATGACCTTGACAATATATGTCAAGATTATTTTTTAAAAGTAAGTTTGCATGTCTAATATAAATAAAATAAATGCAGTACTACTCAATATTGACTAATTTGTCGAGGCATGACATATTACATAATAGTGAAAATGTTTGCAAAATTATATCAATATAATATAATTTATTGTATTAATACAATTTATGATATTATTAAGTTACTATTTATCTTTTAAATATATTGGTATGTTTATGATATTATATATTGATTTGTTAGTTTGTTTTTTTTTTATTATATCAATATATGTGCGTGCATGCGTGCGTGCGTGTGTGCATGCGTGTAAATAAGATTCCTGTTTGAAAACACTTTTACTACTGTGCTATATCAACGCATAAATTTCAGATAATGTGATTGACCAATTATAAATCATTCTATAAAAATTATTGTAATCTCGTTAATCTTTTAATATTAGAATTTTTATTATGAAACAATTTCAAGAATCTCTCTCTCTCTCTCTCTCTTTCTCTGCAATTAACTGTTATTATTCAAAATCTGGAACTGAAATAAATCTTTTGCTTGACGGTACTAAATCGAATTTATTACCGTAAGAGAAATAGGAAAGGTTTAAACAGTTTTTAATGTCGATTATATTAAGTGATAATAGACCAGTAGAATATCACAAAATTAACAAGATGAAAAAAAATGCTCCTTGACTTTTAACTCGATTACACTAATTTACAAAATTTTTTTTTATTACTTTAAATTAACCAAAATGTCTTTTATAGATTTATGGATGCTGAAAACAGTGTTGCAATTTAGATTTCTCTAGCACGTCAGGTTTCCAAATAATAAAAATTTAATGTCCAAAAAATGTCTTTTTTTGCAATATTTGATATTTTTTATAACAAGAAAAGGTTAACATTATCTTGAAATTCTAATCAGAAGTTATCCCAATAAGAACGATAAGATACATATATTTATAGAATATATTCAAATATAATATACAGCGCCTAAAAAGCATTAAAAATTATTAAGCGTTAAAATAGCGTTTTTATATAAGCGATTTTTAATGTTTTGTTTGTAGGCGCTGTTGTGCTATTTGGATAACATTACAGTATAAGTAAGACTTCTTACTATGATTACGTATAGTATAAAAAGGTAATGTATTAAATATATGATAAAACGAAATTATTCCGTCCACCTCGAATATTTCCAAACAGATGCATTAAAAAAAATATTTTAGAAAAAAATTGTATAGGTGGTCCATATCAATAGCCACAAAGAAATTGTATATGATTTCATTATCATAGAAAAATTTATTATTTTAAAGAAATCTTGCATTTAAATATATAATACAATTAAAACATAAAATTAAAAAAAATTAAAAAATAAAATTAAAGAAATTGAAAAAATACATACATTTTATTGGGGATAAATAATATATTCATGACTTCTAATCGGAATTTTACAATAACGTTTCTTTGCAAAAGAATGTCAAATATTATTAGAAAAACTACTTTTTAAACATTAAATCTCAATTATCTTGGAAATGATGTACTGAAATTCTTTAGCATTATGCGATATCGTTTTAAATATATAAAAGTTTAAGAAGAATAAGAAATATCTAGTTCAAAGTAATTTTTTGTGGTAAATTAATAATTGTTGTAATTGTTGTTATTGTATTAAATAAATTTCGTTTATACGGATCGATGGATTAACATATGAACAATCGATCGTACAAGTCTGGAATCAGTAGCAGTGCAAGATCTATAGTGAACGGATCAATTAATTGATTTTCAATTAATATTTTTCGTCAATATTTTTCACTGTTTGAATTTCAATTCCAAATGTATGCTTGACATAAGTAAAATATTGTTGTGCTAAAAATATGATTAAATGATATGTTAATATCTAATAACATTAACATCGATCAATTATATTGTATGTAATGTACATGTCATAAATTTTACTATACTACTTCTTATTATAGCATGTAAACGTATGAAATAATTTCATAAAATTTTCCAAAAATATGTATTTTAGTCTGTATCATATATGTAGAATTCTCTGAATTGATCCTGATGAAATTGCACATGCAATGTCACAATTAATCATTTTATTATGATTATAATTTGTTAAATTCGAAATAGTCAGAGATTGGTTGAATACAACTCTCGTCAAGATGTAATCATATATAGAGACATACTATGGAAAGAGAGAGAAGGGTGATAGAGACGGAGGAGGATGGTGGAGGAGGGGAGGAAGGGAGAGGGGGAGGGAGGTGAAAAGGAGGGAGAGTGAGAGGAAGATAGGGGAAGAGAGGGAGGGAGGGAGAGAGAGAGGAAAGGAAGGAGGGGAGAGGAATAATGAAGAGCGAGGAGGGAGGGAGGGACGGGGCAGAGGGGGGATGGAAAGGGAGATGGGAGGGGGAGGGGGGAAGAGGGGGAGAGGGGGAAGCATCAACAACTTCTCTCTATAAAAAAAGTGATACCAGCGAATGGTGCAACTGCTACACATAAACGTATTGACATTCTATTTGTCTCTTCTCATATGCATTATTTGTTTGCTTGTCGGTAAATTCACTTATCAATAAAATATAAGACAGATTACATGTTATATCATTTTCTATAACGTCATGTAAAAGCGTCGTATAATAGTATTATTGATTATATACAAGGTGTTCCCATATAAGTTGTCACCTCTTTTCATCTTGTATAAACAAAGATAGATTCAAATACAATATCAAATTAAATAGATGTTACTAAACTTTATTATAAGAACAGTGATCACTTAGAAAAATTATCTACGATATAAAACAAAGAGATATGCATAATTTTTGTACGATAAAGTAGATATTTCGATATAATAAAAATTGTAGTGTTCTAACGAATATATAACAATACACGAAATACAGATAATAACAATACGAATATAGTATAACAAAATTATACAAGTTATTTCGATTTAAAGTTTTGCGGACAATCTTTTCAGTTTCGGCCCTGTGGTGTGGTAAATTTTCGACTCTCAGATTAATTATAGTATAAGAATATAAGGTTTTCCATTCCCAAGAATGCGCTGTTATCTTGAACATGGCAGTTGTTCTTCGATCAATCAAAAACAGTGCCCCAAATTGTAAAAAAGAACTTAGTTATTAGCATGTGTATTTCATTAACTTTGAAGCAAATATTTGTTCTGATTTAGTCTGCTACAATGGAATATCTTATATACTTATACATGGCATTAATCAGATGACAATATGTTATACACCCATACAGTACACTTAATTTCAGAGACGTTCCTGTGAACATTCTCAGAATGGTGGGACATTTTTAGGATGTTCTTCGGAACGTTCTTGGATATCTGCTTATAAATGTTAATCGTCAGAGATTTGTTTATGGACAGAATATAATGAAATGGATTGATATAAAGAAAACGCAGTTATTTTAAAAAAATATATAGGCAAAGTGAATAATTTTTTAAAATAAACTATGTGTTTTTTTTTACACCAACTAATTCATTTTAATTATTTTATTCATAAAAGTATTAAATTATTAAAAAATTAATAATTTACGAGATATTTAATATTTCAGATCAATATGTGCTAGAATACAGTATAAACTACTTTGTAAATTTTAGATTTTTCGATATTTCTAATTTTTATATATAATATTTAATATATTTTTATATATAGAATAATCAGAAGGATCACGTTATGTATAGAAGATCATATAAATTCCATTTGAAAAATAGAAGTGATCTTCCTATTTTTTTGGCATCTCCACCTGAGAAAACCGAGAGAGTTCCAAATGTATACAAAACAGATCAGATTACATAATAGAATAATCGGACATAAACTCGAAATAGATACAGATTGAAACAAACACATGATGGTCCCAATCCGATACAGTTCCAATCGGACACAAGTTAAAATGGACAAATAGTGGTTCAATTAGATACAGTCCTAATCTCACACAAGTTGAAACGGGCACAAGTTTTTACTTTAAACTTTTCTTCTCTAATATTGACGAAATTGTACTCATTCGCTGTGTTTTTGCACGAAACGAAAGAATCTGGTAGAAAAACTTAGCGATTTGCATCACGAAGCGAATTATTAAGTGTTAAAATTGATAACTATTTAAGTTAGGAAAATTATCATACTGATTGCTAGAGATTTGTTTTTTATTCCTGCACTCTCTGACACATGGTATAATAAGTTGAAATGAAACAAACGTATTTATTCCATATATTTGTTCCATTTCAACTTATTGTATCGTGTGCATTAGTTCAGAGAGTGCAGGAATAAAAAACAGATCTTAAATACGAAGTACGGATTTGGGATGAGGAATGAAGCTCCTTCAGTAGGTAGTAGGCGATGAGGGAACTATGAGGAAACGGAGCTCTTCACCAAATTAATAACTTCTAATTGAAAAAAAGTATATTGAAGAACTAGACGTTAAAGAGCATTGTGATTTAAAAAAAAAAATATGAGTGAATATTAATTATCGACAGCAACAAATACTATAATTTTGCTTCTAATACATAAAACGTCCTATTATTTCTGTCTTGAGTACATACCTCTGTCTAATCTTTTCAATTATTATTTTTAGTATTTAGTATAAATTAAATGGACTTTCAATCTTTAAAAAATACAATAATGAAAAAATTTAATGTTAATGAGAATCAGTGCGGGAGGGGATGCGGAAATTATTAAATTGGAATGATTAATTTACTCCGTATAATGCTCAAGATTTGAATATTTCAATTCTCTTTGAAGTCTTCATCATCAAACCAGTAAAACATTAATCAACAATTTGCAAAAGGTAATAAGATCGTTTGCAGATCTTGAAGACATATACAATATATATCAGATTTTACAGACGGAATTTAGATGTTATATTATTAATATGTCATATGTTATGTATATCTAATTATGATACATTACAAATTTAAATATCATTTTCGAAATTTCATGACACTTTTATGGTTCATTTTCAATTTGGTCACCTACGAATGATCTAATCTCGGCAGACTGTTGAATTAATTTCGATTAATGTTTTATGATGGTTTTGCTGAGGAAGATTTCAAAAAAAGTTAAAATGTTCAAATCTTAGAATAAAGAAGACACCATATATCAAACGGAGTAAATTAATTATTTTGATTTAATAATTTGCACATCCCCTCCCGCGTTGACGTTTATTAGTATTAATTCTTTCTTATTATATTTTTACTATATTCTCAGCAAATATGTTTCAAACACGTAATCTTATTAGGTGTTGGAATTAATTCGTAGCGTTTTACAAGTGATGGGAAGTACTTTCATTAATGTATTTTTTAATGCTCATGTGAAATAAATAACATTCTTTCATTAAAAAACGCTACGAATTAATTCCAACACCTAATAATTTTTTGAATCGTAACAGTTATGTCAAAAATTACGTGAATTTGCGGGGAATGTTTCCAAATTTATCAAAATAGCGCTCCTAGAACCAATGAAGCGCTATCCTTCCCCCTCCTTGCGCGCCGTCGTCGCCGCCGCTGTCGAGTGTGGACCGTTCTATGAATTCGCGCGGCGCGGCTTCACCGTACATTGGCTTAGACGTTTCCTTTTTTAATTCGAAAATTACAGCAAATATTTCAAAATGTTCAAATTTTTTTGTTCCCCTTGACCCATTCTATGTCCTCAATGCAGCTCCGACCTTATTTTCGAGACACTCTATATAACATTTATGCAATGCAAAATTTATCATTATGACTTCACAAATAAATAACAGTTGACTAGCTTGGCGTATAAGCCTGATACATTAAGAATTAAGAAATAATAATGGGATCGACATCAACTCGATCTCTTTGATTTGAAAAGTTTTTTAGTTATTCCTTGCTATTAGAATTAAAAAAATAGTTTAGAGTTTTGCAACTTTTTTTTTAAATGAAAGAAATATATTTTTTATATATAACAAAAAATTTTCTTAAATGAAAATTATTTTTTTATAGAAACTAACTATTTATTTAAAGATTACGTTTATATCTTAACGAAACAAATAATTTTTTGTTATTATTTACTTTTATTTTTCTAGATCAATTTATTATTTACTGTTTCGCGTACCCATATTCTTGTCTTATTAACTATAATTAATTATTGAAAAATGCATCATATCGCCGCCAAGATTTGAACCTATGATCCTAAGAACAATAGCCTAATACACTGAGCTAATCGCACGCTTGTGATCGAATTATTACCAATCAAGTCATTGCACATTATATCTTCTATTATAATCATTCTTAGTTTCATGTCTCTGCTGAGAGTTTAATATTATGAATACTTGAGGAGATTACATGGAAACGAAATAATACGTTTTCATTTAGTTAGGAAATGATAATGGTAAAGTTCACAAAGTGATTATCTCGAAAGATTGTCCGACTATGGCGGACTATGGTGTTTCGTCTCGCTGCGATTCGAATGTTATGTATTTTATTTTTGAGCACAAATGTGGTTGACTTTGACTGTGCTATTTGTGTTTGTTTTAATGTTTTCCTTCCCCAGTCTACCCTATCCTTGTTGCCGTTCTTTCCGTCGAGAAGCGATTATCCTCGCGGTACAATACTTGTCAGTACGAGGCTAACAGATTTTCTAACTGAATAGATTAATGATTAATATCTCAAGTTCGCGCGGGACAGAATGATACTTTTTTCAGATTCTTTTGTTTTATGAAAAAACACGTCGAGTAAGTCTAATTTTATTGTTTTTTTTTGTGTAAAAATGAAAATTTGACAAGAAGAAAGAGTAATAATTCGGTTTAACCACTGACACCTTAAAAATTAATAAAATTAGACTTATTTGATGTGATTTTCCGTGAAACAAAGAAATTTGGCAGAAGGAAGCGTTATTCTGCCCCGCGAGCCTGAGATATTAATCATTAAAATATATTCAGATTAGAAAATCTGCCACAGCCACAAAATACTAAGAATAAGCACTGCGAATATTTTCATGTGAGGCGTGAGCCTAGATCTGTCGTGCGCCACGTTAAACTATTTAATAAATTTTACTTACAATTAATTTATTTAAAGTCTACGAACTATATAGAACCTAATCTATCTTTTGGGTAGACTTTATTTGCTAGCGATACTGATTATTTCGATTTGTTATACTAATGAATAATGAGAAATAATTTACAATAGTATTATCTAAAAGGCTAATAAGAGTCAGAAAATATAAAAAGTCTCCATTATTCATTTAACATAAGTATAATTGAAAATAGGTATAACGAACTGCAGAAAATAAGAAAATAAATAAAACGCTACAGAATACAATACTAAGTACAATTACATGTTTCGATCTTATATTTAGGTCCTCTTCAGATATACAAAAAATTCCGGCGCAGTAAAAATTATTATTCAAAGATTAAGAAAGCAACTGTTTCGTTACATAATTAGATGAGTGTTAAGTCAGAGAAACAGAAATTGCTCGTCAAGCGATTGGTTGACTGATTGCGAAAGTTTTTCGTTGTTCTAGTGAGAATATAAAGAAATATAAAAACGTTATAAGTTATCAAAACTAAGAAATTTTTAAAACAAGCATAATACGTCTCTCCGGTGAAAACTCATCTCAGAGTCCGACAATTGAGAAAATCCATGTTAATATTGAAAAAAATCGTCAAATTTTGATGTCAAAAGAAATAAAAATTAGTATCATAATTGTAAGTGTATAAAAATGTCCAATGTATAAAATAAAGAATAAAGAAAACTATCCAACGTTCTCGACAAATTCGATTGTACTGCGATAAATCTTGGCAATGCAAAGTTAAACATTGTTTATAATTGGAATATACGATTTATGAAGACCTTCTGTGTCTCTCTGTAGGTTAAGACTGTTATTTAAAGCGCATGATATAGAAAGATAGTATGCTTTGCATGCTTCTATGACCCATCATTATGTGCATCATTTTGCTAGAGAACATTATAAATGATTAACGAGAAATAAACCGTATGTATACTAAAAATTAATTTTCCTAATATATATATATATATATATATATATATATATATATACACACACACACACATAAAAATTACTCGTTTTTTAAATATCTATCAATTCCCCCAGATTTAAAAACGATCCGTCGTTGTGACCTAAAATCATGATTTTCTCGAAAAATACGCAGAGATGCAATTTACAGGGATTACTTTATGGTGCTCCAGAATAACCATACAAAAGTTGATCAAAATCCGTGAAATACTTATGTGAGTCTCTCCTTATAAGTCTATAAGGTTCCATTGTTTTTTTAGAAGAAATGGAAAACATATTTGAATATATATGAAATATACGGATGAAATTTCACATATTTTTATATGATTTTCTAAAATAAACATATCTATAAGAATTTATTATAAATTCGTCATATAGAATGAATTATTCTCGATCTACAATGTAGTCATTGAGTTTCCATCGATATTGTACAAAAGAAACTTTATAAAATTTGAATGGTTTTTAACGATTTGAAAGTTCCATCTAAATATATACGAGAAACACGAAGGGTATTTCATAGATTTCTGTCTGACCTTACAGAATAGAAATACCTATAGAAGTTTATCGTAAATTTACTACAAAATAAATTATTACCAATATGATATTTAAATAATGATATTTCAGCAAAGTAAGAAGCCAAGTCTATAAAATTCTTCATTTTTTTAGAAAATTGGAAAACTTATTAGAATATATCTATATGAAAAATACGAACAAAATTTCATAAATTTCCATCTTCTTTCCAGAATGGAAATACCTCGAGCATCGAAATACCTCAGCATATTCATTGTCCATATTGATGGTACGGAAGAAGTGCGGAAATAGTGCGGAAAAGGTGCGGACAGATGTGGGAAAGGTGCGAAAATTGTTTCCCATGAAATCGAAATGTTCCACAAAACATTTCGATTTCTATAATTTGAAAACCATTGACATTTACAAATCGGTAGACTATAAAAATTTATACATATATTTTTTTGAGAGTTTTATGATAAAAAATTTCCTATTATAGTTTGATAGACGACCTTTCGATGTATGTAATTCCACATTGATACTATTGACAGCCTATAGTAAATGAACCATAAGAACTTATATGAGAAGTTGAATAACAATCAAATTCCAAGTTGTCCAGATATGCGTGCGATTATAGTTTAGGGTTAGCGTGTTGAGTTATTTCTCCATAGGTCTTAAGTTCGAATCCCGTCGATATTACATATGTGTTTTTAAAAATATGTATATGCATATAAATGTACGGCGTATTTCAAGCATGATGAATATATGATGTAAATATGAGAATAAAAAATATTTTACTTTTTATTTTTTATATTTACATCAAATTTGTATTTAATAAGTAAAATAAAATACGATAGAAAATAATAGAGATTTAATTTTCGACAAATTCTTATACATTCATGATTTTTAATTGCGAAAAGAAATGATAATGTGATAATGTGATAATGATAGCATTAATATAAAATATCATATAACACATTTTGTGAAATTACGAACCAAAATTCATATTCAAAACGATAAAGATAAAATAGTTTTCTTATTTTTTCTATCGAATTTTCTTATATATGGAATCTGTATATAAGAAATAATAAAGATCTTACCGAAAAATTCCTACAAGGCCGTATACATTTTCTATCGTATATACACGATTCACATTGAATTTACGAACCAGATTTCATATTCAAGACGATAGAATTTTTTTTTATTGTTTTCTATCAACTTTTTTATCAGGATTTACTGATCGATCATTTTCTTATCAATTGATTACATTTGTGGTCCCTTAATTTGTTTATATAATAAAGTTACTCCTCTCAACGTGCAAAAACAAATGTAATAAAATATGCTCAAACATTGTGAAAAAGTGACGTATAATTTACAAAATTATATTACATAGTGATGTAATTTTATAGGAAAGTGCAATCTCATAATTTTAGTGACATAACTATTACAAACTACGGTACATGTTCCCGCAGATGTATTATAATTAAAACATATATACAATAATTTACATTTTCCAGTATGATTTAGTGATGTAAATGTATTTTGTATTTGTTGTGTCTCATTCATCGAATAGTACATGGATGCAATTTAATTACGTTTAATTTACATAATTATGTTATGTGTTAAGTATATAACAAAAACATGTAAAAATTATCATATATCAGAATATCTCGTTTACGCCGTTAAAGTTGTCTTGTGATTATAAAATAGAGACATCTATAATTCGTAGGAAGATAGAAGACACAGGTTATTGGTATGCAAGAATACCATATATTTCGGAATAAAATAAAATTACAGACGTTTCTATTCTTATTATTGGATCATCTTCAATAGTTTTTGAAAAAATTCCATTGTGTAAATTTAAATATGTACAGACTGCTTACTATTTCGTCAAATATAATATAATAAATATAGAATTTCTAACGCAATTAGCGTTATCAGAACACAACATCGAAACAGGATATCAAATACTGTTTGACAAAATGACTACAATAGCCAACATTATATAGAGATACAAAAATAACAATCTAAATAGAGATAATGGCTACAACATAAATAAAATATGGAAAATCATTCTCTCGGTTATTGAAGATATTCCAATTTCCTCCACCTCCCCTCCAACAAGCAGCGTAACATAAAAGAAACGGCCTGGAGGAATAGCTCAGTATCAGGCTGCTTCTTGCTATGATGAAATGGACTGCAAGATTCACGAAACGTTGGCATTCCAAAATGGATCTGGATACGGAAGAAAATCTCGAAACGCATAATCTTTATATAGAAAGCACCCGTGGAAGCCTCAAAAATATTATCAAATATAAAACTTGTCTGTTGTATTTAATTGAATACTCATACCAATTACATTATCTACAATATACAATAACATGAAAAATAATAAAACACATAAAATACTAATACAAAAAATATTAAAGAAACTGGATTCACTTACATTACATATTGACGATCAGATAATTTAGAACGTGTTTACAGTAAGATATTTCAAGAGTGTATAAAGAGAACAAACGAAATTGTATATTGCAGATAATTCGTTTGAGTATTCAGTTAAATACGATAGACAAGTTCTATATTTATTAATGCTATCTTTTAAGAAGTTAAAATTGCATTCAAATTGCTAGAAATTTCCAAAATTAAAGAGTTAGTACAAACAAAATTTAAGATAATTGTAATGTGAGAGTAGAGTCCTAAGGAATTTCTTTTCCATTATTAATAATCATTTTAAAACTGATTTAGAAAAATAATGTTTGCTTTTTTTGTTACTTTTAATTTATTTTTGAGCTTTATTATATTCATATACATGTATAATAATAAGGCCGAATGTTGAGTTTAACGAATTCTTTTTTTCGTTCATTTACAAATATTCTATATAAACAATATATTTTACTTTTATGAGTGAATAAAATAAAGATTTAATTTTCACTTAGTTAATTTCAATATCTCCATAAATAGAATTAAAAAAAAATATATAATTAATTAGATGAGCCTTATTCGGTTCAGGTACGTTATTATATATGTACCAACATATACATATTGTATATACCATGTTTGTTGTCATTTTGAACTGCGCGTCGAAATTTTATCGAACTTAAAAATGTAAACTATTGAAATAATATCACAATTAAATTTTGATGCTCAATAAAAGTAATAATTTTAAAGTCCGATAAAATTTTGACACGTAGTTCAAAATGCCTATAAATATATGTGTATATGCATGTACAATTGTATATTAGTGCCCGCCAAAAGTTTCGAACTGGCTAAAAGTATGCATTTTTGATAAAAATATTGTAGACAAAAATTGTAGGGTTTAAAAAGATCTATTTAATAGATCTTATATCATAGTTTGACCTTAAATAGCGTCGCTAATATCATGTCAAGATCATATCAATTTTTTTAAATTGAACATCTTATTTTTGATTCCAGAATCTAATAGCCGATGTCAAAAGCTTTTTAAAACGGTATAATAAAGTTTATTTTCATAAAGTACTTTTCGAGTTATAAGGCTTGAAAGTTACAATACCGCCGTTATTAGTATTATCCAAGATGTCCAAAATTTTGTCAGTTTAATATACACTAATAAAACAAAAAGAAGTAATTCCATTTTACTTTGTTTTAATTAATTAATTTAATCTCATATTAAGCTTTTTATCTCCAAATATTATATATAATTATATTATTTTTTGTTTATTTAACAAATATATTTATTTCTATTACAACTACAACACATTTTGATTACTGGGTTAACAAACATAATTTAACGAATTTTACTTGTTACATCTGTAAATAGTTTTGCAGATATTTGCAAAAAGAATTTGCTGTTGTATCACTGGATTCATAGGAAATTTTTTTTCTACATAAATTTGTATTCAATCAGAATTATTATGTGTCCATTTTAACTTGTGTCCAATTGGGACATAATAACATGTTTATTTTAAGATGGTTCTTCAATAAATCAAGTTATCATAGAAATATTTAATTTTTTAATGTTGAAGTTTATCAAACGTGACGTGTGCAAAATTCTGGGGTAGGTTAAGGGGATGCTAAAGTTGTTTTACTTTACCATCATTTCCACTCGGTGAAAAATCTCCGAATTGGATTTACGGATTGCAAAATTGTTATTATATTAGGTGTTGGAATTAATTCGTAGCGTTTTTTAATGAAAGAATGTTATTTATTTCACATGAGCATTAAAAAATACATTAATGAAAGTACTTCCCATCACTTGTAAAAGAATTAAAGTATGCACAAACAGGATCCTCAGCTGTACTGGATTTCATGAAAAAATCGAAAAAAAGTTAAAAAATTCACTTTTGGTTTGTACAGTTGTCACTCAGGTATATATTTGCTTGATATAAGAGTTTTAGAGTCCATATCTTAAAAATAAGTGCAGCCGAGACCACATTAGTGGAACGAACGATACCAAGTTTGTAGAACTAACAAGGGAACACAATCGAGTGAATTTCTCCGATTTAGATGAGCTTTTAATATGTTGTTCTACGGACAAAAATAGGAAACACGTATTTTTTTATATATGCTGAGTCGTACATTAAGGGGATGAAATCCTTCCATAAAATAAATCGGTTTTTTTCTTTCAGATTGAATATCATCGAAAATGTAAGAGATAGACAAAAATTTTCAGAATGAAATTGAATGGCTTCAAGTTCTTTAGAACTATAATAAAAAAATATTTTTTAAAATGATTTATTTATACAAAAAAACATTTTTTTATTGTAATCCTATTTTATTGTAATTCTAAAGTACTGTCAATAGCATTCAATTTTCATTCTACAATTTTTTTCTATCTCTTACAGTTTTGACGATACTCAATTTGAAAGAAAAAAAACAATTTTTTCAAGGGAGAATTTCACCCCCTTAACGTGCGACTCAGCACATATAAAAAAATATGTGTCTCCTATTTTTGTCCATACAACAACATACTAAAAGCTCATTTAAATCGAAGAGGTTCACTTGATTGTGTTCCCTTGTAAGATTGAAAATCTAGAAAGAAAGTTTTTTTAGAGTGGGAAATACGTGTATATGGATGCTTTACAAAAACTGGAAATGTCAACAGAACCGAAATTCCGTGTAGCAGTAGTTGCGCGGTTTTGCGATAGATGGTGTTAGATAAGAACAGATGTATGTGTTTGAATAAGAACAATATATAATATAATATAAGAAACGAATCAAATATGTCACTGTTATCGAATTTGGAATTAAAAAAGTCTGTGCTATCGATCTCAAGCAAGTTCGATAATCGTTTAAGGTTTAAGATTTAGGGTTAAGATTTAGGGTTTAGAATCCCTTTAAGGGAATACTGAAGCGCGATGGCCGAACATGATAGAGCTCGATAGGTACAGACTTTTTTTAATTCCAAACTCGATAATAGTGACATCTTTCATTCATCTGTCGCATTCATCTGTCCTTATTTAATATATAACGTCATCTTTTGTAATATCAAATATCTACTAGATACAATTATTGCTTTGTTTACGAGTCGGCATTCCAAATCTTCGCTCAACGTTCATATACATATCATTTGCAGTTAGATATAAATTTTACTTTTCAAACTTTTATCTTAGTTCCATAAACTCAATATTGTCTGAGTAATACGCTTAGTAGACAGCTGCACTGTCGTTTTGGTCCATACGAGCTATAAAACTTTTGTATTAAGGAAACATCTATGTCGGGTGATAGCTTTATGAGTTGAAAAAAATGTAAGTTTTTAACTTTTTCTTCGATTTTAGTATAAATCTATTGCAGCACTATCAAATTTTGTGTCTACTTTAATCCTACCCTGGTGAAAAAATTTTGTTGAAATTATTTCACGTTTTGGAACTTTTTAGCAAAATTTCAGCATTTTAGAAAAATTTCAGTTTAATTTCAGCGATTTTTAGTTGAAAAATTTATTTTCAACAAAATTTCAAAGAAATTTCAGAAAAATTTCAGCGATTTTTCAATATTTAGCTGAAATATTCATTTTCAATGAAATTTCAACAAATTTTTAGTAGTTTCGCTGAAATGTTCCAAAATAGAATAATTTCAGCGAAATTTTTTCACTAGGGTAGGATTAAACCAGGCTATAAAAAGACTTTTTGTTTTATTCAGTAAATTCGAAGATATATCTATCTGTAAAGTTTCAACAATTTGGCCACTCCAGCATCTTCTTAATGATGAAATGAGAGAAAAAAATATTTGAATGTAACTTTTAACGTATAACTTAATAATAGGTACGGATTGGTACGCTTCTTTGACTAACTATACACAAATATTGCCATAGAATTTTCTGAGAGAGAGAGAGGGGGAGAGGGGAGAGAGGAGATCGTATAATAAAAAAAAATTAATTATAATAGTCACAAAAAAATAATAGGTCAAGGATCATATTTAATATTAAAGTGGCAAAATATATCGAGTAACATAATTTCACCTTGGTGAAGGTGCAATTCTTGATTTCATTACAGATCGGAATATTTTTTTTCCTTCAATTTTTTTTAAAAATTTTTTTTTTAAATTTTAAACCCTCTTGTAACGTACACTGTAATTCAATAATGCAACGATACCAAATTATCACTAGAACAAATTGTACAAGAAGTTAATTATTTTTTATGTCATCATTTTTGCATACTGTCGTTTGATACTATTATTAAAATATAAGATAGTTTCTAATATTTTATCCAGCAGATATTTGTGATTTTGGATGGGCCCTGGTAAGGCACCCTAATTTTTTGTACTTTATTAAACAACCAATTTAATCTGTATCTGTTTGAGACTATGTCCGTTCTGAATTAAAATTGCAACAATTCGACATCGTATGGACGTAGTGTGTTCCTCATGGATATGTGTATTATATACAGGGTATCTGATAATTCTTCTGACGGAGTTCATGAACATGTAGATCGGACTAAACTGAGACGGAAAGTCCTCTACCATTTTACAATTTTCGCAATAGTTAACGAGATATTAGTTTCTTAAAGATTATTGAATACGCGAGTCCGCCGAGCTTAAGCCTATACAAAATGTAAGATCGTAACACATAAGCAGTAAAGAAATCGTAAGATTGGATTCTCGGTCTCTATCGTGATTGGGCAATTATTGATTACGTCTTATGGTCTTACGTTTTTGTATGTGCTATGGGCTTTCCTACTATGCTAAGCGTACTCCCATTGCTAACTTAGCGCGTGGGTAGTGGAGAATTGAAATGGCCTGGCAAGCGCGCCGTTTGAAGTTTGGAGACTCTGACCTCACTGATCCCAAAGCGCGCGGGGAGTGAGATAAGCGTCCCGCACACCGCGAGCCTCTAAGCTCGAACGGCATGGTGCACCTGCTAGGCCATTCCCGCTCCTTTCGGCCTGCGCGTCGTTCAATCGTGGGATGTACCTTTGGTAATAGTAGGTCGGACGGATGCGCGTATTCGACTATCTTTAAATGTTAATATCTCGTTAACTATTATGCAAACTGCAAAATAGAAGGTAGAAGATTTCGACTCAGTTTAGTCCGCTCTATCTTCTCACGGGTGAGACCGAAATTTAATATTACCCTGTATATATAAAAAGAAATCGTGTTAATCGGAATCTAATAATGCGCAATAGTTAGTATTTTATATCAAGAAGAAATGTGTAAAATCCCGATGCGGTTGTATTATATCTTCTGTTCTGTCGAGAGAGAGAGAGAGAGAGGGGGGGAGGGAGGGCGAGAGAGAGAGAGGGAGGGGGAGGGAGAGGGAGGGAGGGAGAGGGAGAGGGTGAGAGGGGGGAGGGAGAGAGAGAGAGAGAGAATCAAAGTTTTCAAATTTAACTTAAAATTTATGAAATATTAATTTTTGAATGGATTTAACCGAATTCACTATTAGATTGCCCCTCAGGAAGGTTTGCTAATACATACTCAAATAACATTTTGCTGGAATTTTGCTGAAAATTTGTTTAAAAATGTTGCAAACAATTTGCTAACAACATGAGTCTTTATTTGATGCAATATTGCAAGCAAATAAATAGACAAACTGTAGTAGAGTAACTTTACAGTAACTTTGCGGCAACAATTATGATAAAAGTATTTGATTATGGCAATATTGAAGTAATTTTGCTTAGCATCAAAAGCACAAATGTTAATTTGGCAATTATGGCAACATGCAAGCAAAATTTTATTTAGCAAATGTTTTTGCCATTATCATGGCAACATTATGACAACAAGTACCACTAAATAAATTACACTGCTTTGCTTTAGCACGAAATGTTATTTGGGTAGACGAGGATTCGAATCTGAATTTCCTATATTCCTTCAATCATGTTTGTTCTTTTATTCTCTCTCAAAATCTCTTTCAGAATTAAAAAAACGAAGAACATAAATCTCTTTCAGAATTATCTTGGATCCAATTAGGGAACTCGTTGATATAAAATTGCGAATCCAATATTCAAAATGACGAATTAAAATAGTGTTTATGCTCACATTTGAAACCAAACGAATAATAAACATAAAATCAAAAAGACATCACTGATCCAGAAATTAACATTTCATAATTTTTAAGTTAAATTTGAAAGCTTTGATACTCTTGGCAAAACAGAAGATATCCGATCACATCGGGGTTTTGGACATTTCTTCTAGGCGCATAAAATACTAACTATTGCACACTATTAGATTCCGATTGATATAATTTCACTTTTTTGGATCCATTATAATATACAGGGTGTCCCGCAATTATTGACAAAGCTTTCTTGTAAATAGAGCGGATTAAACTAACAAGGGAAACACCAGATGATCGGGGATTTTGATGCGCTTTTTATAGGCTTCTTGAGCGAAAAAAAAAACGATACAACGTTTCAGCCTTTAGCCCATAGTTCTGAAGAAATCGATTTTTGTCACTTGGTGTTTTCTTTGTGAGGGAAAAATCATTTATGATTTTACAATTTTTCCTCTTTCTCTCTCTCTCTCTCTCTCTCTCTCTCTCTCTCTCTCTCTCTGTGTGTGTGTGTGTGTGTGTGTGTGTCAAAATAACTAGGAAAGTAACACGCAATGCAAAAACAGAGTTGGAAAGCATTAATTGCGCGAATTGTACCACTCACTCTAGTGCAGACGCCCAGCCGTCTAAAGCGGCACTCAGTCCAGTCTATATGACAATGGTATTACATTCTTACATTCTTTGTTACAGTACAATTCGCTGATATTATTTTTTTTTATAAAGGGGAGACAATTGTTCCGTCTATCTATATTATGGCTGCGTTCGGAAAGCATACTACCATCGCATCTATCTTTCCTTGTTTTACATTTAACGATAAAGATAGAATAATGGATATATCCCTGATGAAAGTAAATCGATTGAAATCTCTTAAATACTCTATAAAATCATTGAAATAAGAAATTAAAATGACTGAAATATTATTGAAAATATTTCATACTTTTAATATGGAAATATTATAAATTTAAAACATAATGAATAAAAATTAATGAAAAGTAATAAAAATATTGAAACTAATACAAATATGTTTAATATTCGTACTGATTTATTCACAGAAATTGAACACTAAATCATACTGAAATTATACTGAAATTATAATGAAGAGTAAAAAATAATAAAAAATAATGCAAATATATTTAATGTTTATACAGATTATTTAGGAAAATTAAACATCGAATTATGAAGTATCATAAATCCTAAAAATATTTTTGAAAATGCATGAAATAAGTAAAACATAGTATTTTTACTGTTTTATAGTACACTGAAATATGCTCAAATACTATGAATTTTAAAATGAAAATATTTTAAAGGTAATGACATTGAAACGAAATATACTATATATTGTTTTTATAGATTTATTAATGAAAGTTATCAAAAGAGGAATACTAGAATTAAAATATTGAAATTAATAAAATATGAAAAAAATATTGAAATCTGTTGAAAAATAAAAAAATCAGTTTATATTATAACAAAAAGCGTTGAATTCATCTTTCTAGAATCACCGCTTTCGAGAACCGATACCAGATGGTATCAGTTCTCATATGTAAAATTTAGTTGCCATTTTCTGTATAAGCAGAGCTATATAATCGATTATCTGCAGTTTTATGTTTACATTTGTTCATGATTTTCACATATAGTTTAGTATATGCATTGTATTTTTGTACCAACGCGAAACTAAATACAATAACATTTTGTATTGAATTATTTATAAAATATATATTAACGAATTATAATAAAATCTTAATGAAATTATACTGAAAATGGGTCAATTAATATAATTTCAATACGAAATTCAGTAATAATTTTATCATTATTTATTACGTTGATTGGCTGCGGAATAGAGGTTTTCTTTGTCCTGCAGCCAATATTGACATGTTTGAAAAATTTGTCGTGCGATAAAAAATGGATGAATGTAATATAGTCTAAAACGTACGTTTATAGATTTCTTTGTCCTGATTAGTCAATTACACTATCGTTAGGTATTATAGCACTAAGATGCATGCGGGAGCAGCACACTTACACATAGTTCAATTGCACACACCACTCACATCGATTTCCTAATAAGTTTTAACTTACTAATTTTCCATGACTTACTAAGCTTTACCAATGAAATTATGTTATTTTAAATTAGCTAATTACTAACAATATAATATATTATAGGACCGTATATGTGTAATAACATAAATTATAGAAATCAAAGCCTCAAACGGCTGAATCTTAATGCTTGTATGATTCTTATGTGAATTTATATACTATGTATGTAATCCCTAGAATCGCGCGCCGAAATGATTTTTTGGTCTTGAAACGCTCTACTAAATTACCGCAGTAATATCACGAATTAAATTGACTAGCAATTTAACAAATTTTTGATGTTTATTCGCATTTTTTTAATAATATTGAATGACATATTAAAATCTGTAAATAATTAATTCTTATTGCGAAAAATATTACCTCGGCCGAGAGTCGAACCCGGATCTCTTGCATTCCGTGAGAGCGTCCTAAGTCTTTAGACTACCGAGGCCTAGCTACCGAGGCCTTTTAGCTAATTACTAATTGGCAATTAGCGATGTGAGCAATTGATACAATATATACCCGATGCATCTCAGTCAGAAAAGTGACGTTGGTATAACATTCATTCCACAGATTCAATTCATTGAACAGATTGATAATCAAATGTACCTTAAAAAAACCGACTTAGTTTGAATAATCACATAATATAACTTTTATAACTGCTTGAAATAGTATAATATAAATATATAATAATTATATATATATAAACATTTGACTGCATGTGTATACATTTGCTAATTATTATTTAATTAAAAAGAAGTCGATTCAACAATAGATCGATGTCGAAATCAATTAATCAGCCATCAACCTCTTCGATATAAAATAAAGGTCACATCAACGTCTCTGATTAGGTACAATTTCAGTAATATTTTATCACTGATCATTACAATTTTAGTAATATTTCATCATTCCTCATTATATAAAAAATTTTCATCAAGGATGTTCCGGTGTACACTGCTAATACTAGAAGTACTGGAAAATTATTACTATCACATAATGAGCCGTGACAGTAATTCTATCTAATTCCATCAATGATGTTATAAATACAGGGTTGACAAGTAACTTGTAACGTCGTTACTGTTATAAGTTATTCTTTTCGATAACGAATGGATAACGATGTTACATTTTCTTCTGATAACGTTCATAATAACGTAGTTATATTTTAGGGGTAATAGTAATGATTTCACTAGTTACTTTTATCATTTTACTTTATTTTTAGCCATGTAAAAGTTTTAATCCTAACTAGACCGTATATACACACACACACACACACACACACACACACACACACACACGCACGCACGCACGCACGCACACGCACGCACGCACGTACGCACGTACGCACGCACGCACGCATGCACGCACGCACGCACACACACACATTTATTAGATTTTGAGCTTTATTCCTTTAAAAGATAGAATTCTGACTTCTCTTTAGAATATTTATCGCAAAAATCTGCATATTGCCCTGATAAAATGCCGAGTAGGCGATTCCGAGGCATTCCTCAGTACTCATGTGGTAGTTGTGCATAGGGAGAGTTTTACAGTAGTTAGTTGGGACAGTCATCCTCAGGGATGCAGCCGCATTGAATCCTGCACGCTCAGGGATTTTGGATCCTGGGTGTCTTTCCTCCGGGGACGTCTCTCTGGATCGTCCTCAAATAGTTGGGCTTACAAAGATTTTTCTCCCCTTGCAAACGAAAAAAAAAAATAATGTTTTTCATATAATAGCGTTTTTCATTGGCAGAATTAGTGCGCACTATTCTAATTTAAATGTAAAAATGACATATCTCAATTGATAAAATAGCTCAAAACTATTCGATATTTTATCGAACAACATAATAAAATGTATTGATGATTTTGAGGTATAACTCGTTTCTATATTTTTATTAAAGATATATCTTTACATCGATCTTTGTGTACAACAGCTTTAAAGCATGAGTTCTATGAACGAAAAACGCTATAATATTCTATTAGTGTAAAAAAAAATAATAAAAAAGTAACGATTCGTCACATTTTGAGTGATGGTAACGGTAATGAGTTACTTTTGCAAATCAATAATGAATTATTTTTAGGAAAAAGAATCGCTAACGCGCGAGTTATTTTTCTAAGGTAACGCCAATCCTACGTAAGTGATACCCATATTTCCACTGCGATTACTGTAGCTCTCGAGATAAGGCAATTACAGTGTAATATAGTATCGAATAAAGAAAGTGTAAAAAATATTAGGTATTAGTTCTAAAAATAAATAAGTTCTTTGAAAGAACTATCGCTACTATTGAACTATGTTATTGATCCTGTAATTAAGCATATTGATACTTAGTACGCTTGTTCGTCGTATCTATTTTATGATTGCACCGGTAAAAAGAGAATAAACCATAATAGCACTGATAGCACACTTCCCGAACACAGCTTATGGATGTAATACGCAAGCATGTTAAATATATGAATAAATCGCCAAACGTCCTTCATAAAGCTTCAGAAAAGTTGTTAATCTTCTTCTCCGTCGTTGTATCTTGCGAAACGTGACGTACGCTTTCTTCCTTTCTCTTTTTCATAATTATTCCCTCGGTAAAGCTTTCATAAAGTATGTCATCATATCGATTGGTAGTGGAAACACGATGGTAGAGTTCTTTTCCGCTGATATTGTATTCAGTGTCTAAAATTAAAAGAAAAGAGCAAAAGTAAAACGGTTCAAAAATATAAGTGACAACAATGTCTAGTTGACAAAATATTCAACCAATAATAATATTGGGTTAGGGAAAAAGTCTTTTTACATGTAGCCAACAGATGGAGATTTGGTCGATTTTTCCAATGATATATAATCTAATATGTCACACTATTGTGTGACGTATTAGATTATATATCGTTGGAAACGTGCTATTTCATACAACATACATTTTAAAATAGATTGATCATAGATTTGAACGATACTGACGCATTCAATCAAATTTGAAAATGAGTGAAAATCAGGACATTTCCGACACATTTTACTTTTTTATTATAAAAAAGGGAAAAACGCTGCGCAAGCCGCAGAAAAAATTTATTGTGTTTATGGAGAAGATGCTCTAACTAAACAAACAACAGATTTCGAAATGGAAATTTCGATCCCACAGAGCATGTATTGTAATATTGCAATAATATTACAGTGAGATTACAATATTGCAGTAATATTGCAACTTGAAATGCAATATTATATAAATACTAATTATGATATTACATTGTAATATTGTAGTAATTTTATTAAATTATTACAATGTGATTATTTTGCAATATAACAATGTTGTCCAAATATTGCAGTGAGATATACCGCAATGCAGTGTTATAGCAATATCATCCAAATATTGCAGTGTGATATATCACAATGCAATATTACAGCAATATCGTCCAGATATTGCAGTATGATACATTGCATTAAAGTATTATGATATTGTTTAAATATTGCAATACGATATATCACGAAACAGTATTACCGTAATATCGTTCAAATATTGCAATGTAATTTATCGCATTACAATATTACCGCAATATCATTTAATAATTGCAATGTGATATACCGTACTATAATAATACAGCAATATCATTCAATTATTACATTGCAGTTATTTATCGCATTACTGCAATAGCGTTGAAATATTACAATGCTTTTTATCGCAATGATATCTTTTTAACATAAGATACGATTAATATTATATTTTGATTTATTATTAAATAAATATTAAGTGTAAAGAAATTAAAAATATAAATTGGATATATAAAAATTAGATATATGAATTAGATATATAAATGAACAAAACTTGCAATGGATATTAATAAGCTGTATTATATTTTATATCTTATTTGTATTTATTAAAATTCTATTTAATATTCATTTATAATTTTTTCAATTTTCTAACATTCAATATTTTTCTCATGTTTTTAATTTTTTTTATTATGACTTTGTCATATATATTTTAGAGTGTAATATTAAGCAATAATATTTTAGCAATTAATAAAACTAGATTAATGATTGTAATATATCATAATATTGCAGCAATATTGCAAAAATATTTCAGAAATATTCCTGCAATGAATTTTTTGCGGATATTTATTTTTGTAACAATATTTAAATGACATGATTGATATATTACTGTGTGATATTATTGCAATATTACTACAATATATGAAAATACTATTGCAATATTATAAATATTAACGTAATATGTAGAAATATTGCTTAATATTATAATAATATTACAAAAACATCACAAAAATATTTCTGCAATAAATTTACCTCGGACATTTAATAGCAATATTTATATAATATTACTGATATATTTTTATGCAATATTATAGCAAATTTGTAATATTATTGCAAGATTACTATAATATCATATGTTGCGTGAGATGTCAAAGATGCACATTATTCTGGTCAGCCTATTGTGTTAAGGAGCTAATAAAACCGTTTGGGACACTTGCGTAAGGCTGGATACACAAAGCGTGATATTTGGATTCTACATAACTTAGCGGTAAAAAATTTAATGAATCAAATTTCTATTATATATTATAAATCGCTACTGAAACAAAACGAAATTAAGTTTTTTCTGAAAAGATTGATAATCATCGATGAAAAGTGGATATATGATAATAATGTTCGAAAAAGATTGTTGAAACAAAATAAAGCATCACAAACAATCGCAAAGCCTAGATTGACGCAAAGAAGGTGATGCTGTATGATTGATGGAACTGAGAAGGAGTCGTCCATTATGAACTGTTGCTGCCATGCAAAACGTCCGATCTCTACTTTCAAAAACTAATGTAATTAGATCAGTCTATTCAGGAAAAGCGGCCAGAACTGATCAATAGAAAGATGTTGCCTTTCATCATGATGCTAGGCCATAGACGTTTTTAATGACTTGACAAAAATTGAGAGAACTTGGCTGGAAAGTTTTGATGAATCCATTATAGTTCTAATCTTGCACCGTCCGATTACCATTTGTTTCGGTCTTTGTAGAACTCTCTTAATAGAGTAAATTTGACTTCAAAAAAGGTTTGCAAAATCATTTATCTCGGTCTTTCTATCGAGAAATCATGAAAGTTCTATATTGATGGAATAATGGCTCTACCTGAAAAATGGCAAAAGATTGATCAAAACGGCAGATATTTGTAAACAATTTAAAAAGAGATCTTTAATAAGAGACTTGTAAACAATTAAAAAAATACTTATTTCAATTATGCTCCAACTTGTAAAAAAACTTTTTCTCTAATTCAATATATTGGAAAAGAAAATTATATGCACACACAATGCACACAGGTAATAGAAGTACGCATTATTTGTAACGCGATTATTTTTTATTGTTACTTATGATAATAGTTAATGATAATTTATGAATTTTTTGTGACGATATTTGTAACGGATTGGAAAAGTCACTCATTGTCAGTCTCATTGCTGAAAAAAAAGTATAAATCTTTTATTTATAACTAGTTACTTTTATTCATTACTAGTATTATTACTGTATCATTACTAGTATTATTACTGTATAGAAAAATAATTCCCTGATGCGTACAGATTACTTAATACTTTTTTTCAGTAAATAACGCATGATGACAAATTACTCTTCAAAATGACTTTCTTAATCTTAGCGTAACTTCAGCGTTAAGTTAATTATCATTATAGTCCTAAAAATATAGTCTTAAAAATTGCAACATTATCAAATTATTATCATAAAGAGTAATTATTTATCATTAGAGCAACCTTGATCTTGACATATATTATGACCTTGAGTAACCTCCAATAAGTTTTAACCACCGCTCGTTATTCGTAAAAAGTTATTATAAAAAAATTTTTTAAAATCATGTCTTGTTTCAATTAACGTAAAACAAATTTTCTGCTTTAATATATATTTTACAACTTTCCACGCGCGCACGGAGCGAATTCCATCCCATCTATCTTCTAAAAAGGCGCACGAATAGTTTGTGAATACGCGAAACGAGTTCTACTTCATCTCCTCCCTTATTAAGAAGCATACAACTTTTCATTTAGATCTTGCTTTGCATGGAAAGTCAAACGCCTCTTGGCAGGAGAGGAGATGGGGTGGAACTCGCTTCGAGTGGAAAGTCATATTTCTTTAATCGGTCTATTCCGTATCTTCCTCCCTGCCTAGAGTTATCTGATTTTTCATATAAAGAAAAGAAATATTACTAACTTTGACTGTTAATAACTTTATAACGAATAACGAGCGATGGCTAAAACTTGTTGGAGGTCATTCAGGATCATAACAACATATGGCAAAGTCAAGGTCAATGGAGGAGGGAGATCTTAGAGATCCTAAAAGTAGAGCTCGGCCAATGCCGACTCGATCCATGATTGGCTTTGCTATGTTGTGAAACGGATGTGAGAATGAGAAAAGAGAATATGAAAGTAAGAGAAGCGAATCTTAGAAGAGAATCTTACCAGCTTGCTGTTAAGATTCTCATTGAAATTGGCGTTGATATATTGGCGTACATTTCCAAGATCACGTGATTTCTGGTTTCACAACATCATGCCGGGCCAATCTCTACTTTTAGAATCTCTAAAGTCCCCTATTATAAATAATTATCAGTAACGATAAAAATAACATTAGTAACTCTTCTATTCCCTGCACGCATGTACACAAAAAATTGATTAACAATGGCTAATAAAGGACTTCTCACAACTGTTTGGAATCGATTTGAAATATGTTATTTCATGAAATATGTTATTTAACATAAAACTTTAAGGGACAAGTATTTTTTACACGTTCATGATGAAATACTTCTTTTTAGCTATTGTTAATCAATTTTTTGAGAATGGAAGAGATGTTATTTACTACGCCGCAGAGAATGGAAGAGATGTTATTTACTACGCCGCGCCATTATTACTTGATATATTTTGTCAAAGTTATCCTGAGTAACTTTAAACAGGTTTCAGTCGTCGCTCATTATTCATTAAAAATTTTATATATTAACAAAAAATATTTGAAAAAATAACGTCTTATTTCTGCTATACATAATATTAAAAACTATTCTGTACTTTTCCTTGCGAAATAGCTTTCCATGCGAAGAGAGATCCACCACATCCACCCTGCCCGGAAGCACCCTGCCTGTATGACTTTCCAAAAGCGAGGGTTTCACCCCATCCCCCCCCCCCTGTTTCGATGCGCACGATTTTCAACACAAAGGGAGTTCCACTCCATCTCCTCCCCCCCCCCCTGCCTAGGGGCATATGACTTTTCACGCGAAACGAATTCCTTTTCCTCCCCCCTACCGAAAATCGTCCGATTTTCCACGTGAAACAAGTTTCATTCCACCTCCCTTTTGCCAAGGGGCGTTCAAGACTACGTTTAGGAATTACATCCAGATAACTTTAAGCTATATGATACGTTACGTATATTATAACAAAAATGCACACTAGAATTATCTAGACGTAATTTTTGAATGCAGTTCTACTTTCTACACAAAACGGGTTTCACTTCATTTCTCCCATCTGCCAAGGGATTTTCCAGGCGATGCAAAATCCATCTAACTTTGCCCTTATCTTAAGTAAGAAAGGATATAGAATAGTTTTTAGTATTAGAGGAAAGGCCCCTATTATGAATTCATTTTGGGTAAATGCTAGAAATCTATGGGCAGAATTTAAAAAAGTGATAGGTCACTTTTAAGGACATTTAATAAGATAATGCTATGTAAAACTTATAATTTAAATTTTATTTTTTTTTTAAATTAAAGAAATGTAAAAAGTGAGCAAATCGTAAAGTCAAAAAGTTATGCTCTTATAAGTACGAGATGCTCCGAGAAATTGATAATAAAACGCAAAGTACATCAGTATTATAATTAAAAAACTTTGTTTAATATTTCTAAAATACAAACAAATGAAGTCAATGAGTTGCGCGCGCAAAATGAACATGCGATGAATTGTACCTAGGACGTCTTCAGGTAGTTAAAAACCAAGTATTGCAGAAACAGACATTCGATGTTCGTTCCGATTGTCCTTTTTTTATAAAATAATATTTATTGTAAAATAATATTTATATTATACTTTAGCAATAATTTTTACTATGACATAAGCATAGGTTAATTATTTCATATTAGAAACAGCTTGGGTATCTCATATTACGATTCTACGCCGTACGGTTTTATGAACATCAAATTTATTTTCAGTATTTAAGCAATTCAACATATCTCGTATTTTTCTATTAATACGATCTTACTTTATCACTATATGACAAATTTATTATCAAATATTTACTTGTTAAATATTTGGCAATATTTAATAAGTAAATATTTATTAAATAATAAATAAGGTTTAAAGGCTCATTTCAATGAAACTTGAAGACATCAAATACTAAAACCTTTTTTTTATGACGACTACAAGCATGATTTAATAATGAATCTTACATTAAATAGTTCAATGTAAAAGCAATAAATTCGTGGAATCAATAAATACCGTTTATTAGTTTAGCCGCTGTCTCATATTAGGCGCCTATCTCATAATAGGAAGTCCTATATATTAGATCCTATATATCAGATAAGTCTATATATATCTCCTATATAGTAGAATATAATATAAGAGATTATTTAAAAAAATTTTTTTGTTAATAACTTTTTAATGAATAACGTGCGACAGCTAAAACCTGAAAGTCACTCAGGGTGATGATCCTGATAGTATATCAAGGTCAAAGTTAAGTTTACTGGAGGGTGGTCTTTTATACTATACAAATCTTATCAAATCTTTTACACAAAAATTGTATGGTTTCAAGAATAAAGTTGCAAGAAATTTTTAATTTAACAAAATACCCCCACCGTCCACAGTTTCCTCAAATTTTTTTGATTAAATTAAAAATTTTCTTTCAACAATGTATAATAAAGTTATCAGTAATATACATAGTACAAAAAAATAATCTTTCAAAAAAATAAAGTATATGCATCGTTCAGAAAAAGATTTTATATAAAACGTAGGATTAATCTGTAGCAGTCAGTAAAATGAAATTGAAATACAAAATTACTTATTCTAAAAAAGGAAAAGAATAAAGTATTACATACAAGATAAATAGCAATAAAACTCTCGCACAGGGAGCGGACTAAACTGAGTCGAAAAGTCTTTTAACACTTATTAATTTTCGCAATAGTTAAGATATTAATTACTAAAAATCGCCGAATATTGGTTTTCAATAATCTTTTACTCAAGTACTATCAACTTTATAGAAAAATAGCAAGTGACAAAAATTGTTTATTTTCTTCTCAAAGAGTTTCGCGAATTTTTTCAGAATTTTTTTAGTATCGTATTTTCTCATGTTGGAAAAATGATTGCCAATAAAAAAATACAGTACTAAAAATTTGATAAAAATTCTGAAACAATTCTTAGAGCTCTATAAAAAGAAAATAAATAATTTTTGTCTCTTGCTGGTTTTCTATAAAGTTGATAGTACTTGGATAAAAAATTATTGAAAACCAATATTTTGGTATAAAGATGATCTTTAATTGATATTTTGTTATTAGATGTACAACTTTGCTTTCGCCGTTTTCCTATAAATGGCTTTAGCCATTGGTAAATGGTGGTCGAAATAAATAGATCATAGACGTCATACAATAAACTTGGGCATTTGTCAACATAACCCCATAGAAATATTAGTCGATTTGTGTCATAAAGTTATTCTCGATTGAAAATATCAGTTTACGAGCCAAATTCTCGTCATTTGCGGGAGGTTTTAATTTTCTGCTTCAATATGAAGAAATCTGCGGTTGAGGCTCATCGAATGCTCTCAAATACTTATGGTGAGGTCGCTATTAGTAAAAGAACGTGTCGTGAGTGGTTTCAACGCTTCAAGAACGGTGATTTTGACGTCGAAGACTGGCATAGCAATGGAAGAGAGGTTTTCGAAGATGCAGAATTGAAGGCATTACTTGATCAAGACTCGTGTCAAAATCAAGGAGAATTAGCATGATCATTGGGAGTGATTCAACAAGCCATTTCAAAACGTCTCAAAGTCATGAGAATGATTCAGATGATTCTGGGGACGAAAAATGGGTTCATTACGATAACCCCAAGCGCAGAAAATCATGAGGAGTTCCGGCAGAAGCAAAGTTGTACACCTAATAATTATTGCAAAAATTGCAAAATGGTGTAGGACTTTTTGACTCATCAGTTTAATCCGTTCTATCCCTATACAAGAGTTGTATCGTTACTTGTCAAATATCCTGTATAAGTGCGCTACCTGAACAAAAAACCATTATAAAAAAATTTAAATGGTATGTAATTTTTTTCAAAAAAGAAAAGAATAAGTCGTCGAAGATATAAATTTAAATGATATGTAACTTTTTTAAATATATAAATAAAGAATAGCTGCCGTTATTACAGTAAAAAAGATGGATCAAAAAATTATTCTACCGCGAAAACAAAACTTTAAGTGACATATATCACTAAAATCAAATACAAATTTACTTATTAAAAGAAAACAAAGAAGGCGTCAAATATATGTGCGCTATCCAAACAAAAAGACATTGCACTGTAAAAAGAGTTTAAGTGATATGTACAAAAAAGGATTTCATACACATATACACATATGGATAAGCTGCTCGAACAAAAAACTGTTGTGTCAAATTTAAAAAAAAACTTAAGTAATATATATTATTTGTGCAAAAGACTTACTATCAAAAAGCGCCAAGTTATAGTTCCACAAAAATAGCATTTTCAAAGTGACATGTATATCATTTGTATAAAAGATTTGATATTAATAACTGGCGCCAAGTTTAAAATTCCAAGAAGTATGTACTTTCAAAAATAATATGAAGTGTTTAAGTTGCATTAATTATATGAAACTTTTAAAAAATCCCAACATTTTGTAACTTTTATTTTTAAAAATAGAACTTAACTATGTACCTATATAAAATTTTTCCTGTTCCACGTGTGTAATAACTAAAAAAGGAAGCAGTGTAAAAGGAGGTAGTGTCGCTGCACTTAGCTTAGGATCAAGACACTACTGTATTTCCAGATTTACTCTTCCTTTAAAATGTTATATCACATTTATATTGCGTTATTTTACTTAATCCAAGGATTATCACAAAAAATTAAGAACGTAACAATATAAAATAAAAAATTTTTAATGAAATAAAAAATACTTTACACAAAAAAAACTTGGCGCACGCACGCACACGACGCGACACGACAGGACACGGCATAACACGACACGGCACGACACGCTCATGTACAGTATCTCTTGATAACTACAGGATGTATATGTCCAAGCAATTTATACTGCACGATTTCAATTATGTATAAAAAAATAGTCATTTGTGTACGTACGAATGTGTCTGTGTTATATATACAGACTTCTACATAACAAATCTGCCAACTTTGCCATGTTTGAAGATAGCATTGGGCAGCGCTATATTTCAGTTCCCTCAATCAAACATGTATAAATTATATAGCTAATTACTGCGTAAGTCAAAATTATAATTTACAGGACTTATATTCAGAACCTATTTATAGATCTATATTTATATTATTTTCTATTTTATAGACTTTTGTTTATCACACTAAAAATTATCATTTCTTATTTTTTTCAGAATAAAAGACCACTATGAAATGATATTTGACATTTGTGATAATTTCTGTTATGACTAACGTAGTGTTTTCATATAAATACTCAGACAGGACGCATACATTCGTATATGAGAATTAAATAAGGAAAGCTCAGAATCAGGTTCATCTCTTTCTATCACATTGAGTTAGTAGTCTGTATTCATGTAAGTTATATCAGTGGTTATATCAGAGAGAAACCTGAGAGAGGATATGACAGCCTAAAACCCGTAACCGCAAAATGCTGCAACGCACTGCCCTTTGAAGAAGTGGATGTTAACTACACAACAATATCCTTTTTGCCTCCTGATGGAAATAAATCGCTGCAATAGTTAAAATCTTTATTAATTTAATAGAATTCAGTTATTTTAGCAATTTCAACTATCTATTTCTATCAGAGGAGCACTGCAAAAAGATGTTGTGTAGCAACATCCACTTCTTCAGAGGGCGGTAATGCGCGGCAGCATTTTGCGGTTACAGGTTTCGGGTCGTCATGTCCTCTCTTAGGTTTCTCTGGTTATATACAGGGTATTTCAGAAATAAGATAGGAGCCGCATTGAATTTGTAGAATGAGTCAAGGGGAACAAAAAAGTCTGATATTATTTTAAGATAAAAAGAAAGGAATTCGCGTATCGTGGCTTCACCGCACATTGGCTTAGATGTTTCCTTTTTTAATTCGAAAATTATAGCGAATATCTCAAAATAATATTAGACTTTTTTGTTTCCCTTAATCCATTCGTCCCCAATGCGATTCTTACCTTATTTCTGAGACACCCTGTATGGTTTAATACCTTATGTACAGATTAATATTAGATATATGTATAATATATTAAATTAAGATTTAGTTTTTTTTTTAAATTTGTTTGCGCGTAATACAGAGCTGTAATCCTATAATCTTCATATGAAACAGTATAATTTGTTTTTACTTAGTCTAACATTCAGATTAAATTGCTGATTTTTCTAATTTAGTCGAGCAGCGCCAAGTTCTTTGCATAAAGTAATTTTTATTTCATTAAAAATTTTTTATTTTATGCTGTTACGTTTTTAATTCTTTGTGATAATCCTTGAGTTGAGTAAGATAACGCAATTTTGTGATATAATATTTTAAAGAATGATTAAATCTGGAGACACCGTAGTGTCTCGGCGCTAAGCCAAGCGCAGCGACACTCCTTCTTTTAGTTATTACTACACTTGGCGTGGAACAGGAGAAATTTGATATTGGTACATATATGAGTTCTGTTTTTTTAAATTAAAAGTTATGAAATTTTGGGATTTTTTAAAAGTAGTTTCATATAATTAGTGCAACTTAAATGCTTGATATCATTTTTGAAAGTACATACTTCTTGGAATTTCAAACTTGGAGTCAGTTATTGATATCAAATCTTTTATACAAATGATATACGTGTCACTTTGAAAATGCTATTTTTATGGAATTATAACTTGGCGTTAATTTTTGATAGCAAATCTTTTACAAATAATATGTGCTTTTTTTAATTTGACACAACAGTTTTTTGTTCGAGCAGCTTATTCATATTTGATATCATATTTTTTAAATATTACTTAAATTTTTTTTATGGTACAATGTTTTTTTTTGTTTGTGCAGCGCACACATATATTTGACGTCTTCTTCGTTAATTTGTTTTAAATAAATAATTTTGTATTTTACTGATATATGCCATTTAAATTTTGTTTTTACAGTACAACAATTTTTCGTTCCACCATTCTTTTTACTGTATAACTGTTCTTTGTTCAGACAGCACACCTATATTTACCTTATATTGATGCCTTATATTAGGTACGCAACTAAGTTCTCGCTGTTATTTTGATGAAAATGCAACTTTATTGTGAAAAAATGGTTACAAATGAATCATTGAAAGTATTGCCCATCGCTAGCTATTACTTTTTCCCATCTTTCTGGCAGAGCTCGTATACCATCACGATAAAACTGTTCACTTACTGCTGGAGCCATCTGTTGACAAACAGCGGGAACTTAGTTGCGCACCTAATATTTTTTTCTTTTTTCAGAATAATTAATTTTGTAATTTAATTTAATTTTACTGATGTTATAGATTGCTATACAGATTATCTTATAGGTAATCTTATAGATTTATATAAAATCTTTTTCTGAACGGCGCGTGTACTTGGCGTACTTTTTTTATATTTTCTGAAAAAGTTATTTTTTTACTAATATCACATCTCTTTTTTTAGTATTTATTATAAAACTTTTACTATTAATATTTTAACTTTAATGTAAAGCAAGGAGATAAAAATTTTAGCTAATGTTTCATTATTACTATTACCACTAATATTTAAATTACATATATATATGTATAGAAGGCATTATTACTTTGTATAAATCAAAATTTTTTGTAAAATTTTTTCCATTTCTGACCAAAGATAACCAATTTATAAAAAAAATTTTACGAAAAATTTTATAAAAAAAATTATGGATCGGACCATATGTCTTTTATAGATTTTTGGATGTTAAAAACGATGTCAAACCGAAAAAATTTTCACACATATTTATGTAAAATATATGGTTCTTTCTGCAATTTTAACATTTTTTTTATAAAGAAAGTTAACATTATCTTGAAATTTCGTTCAAAAGTAATGAATGTATTATTCATCTCTTATAAAATATATTTTTTTACTTCAATAGCTGACTTTTTAGTCATGTTATAAGGATTGAATATAGGAGATATTTCGAATATGGGAATTCTAACATCAAAACAACAAAAATGCGCGCGCGTGTGTGCACACGTATAAACGCAGAGAGAGAGAGGGGAGAAGGGAGAGAGAGGAAGAGGGAGGGGTTAAAGAGGGATGTAGGAGAAAGGGAGAAAGGGGGAAAGGGAGATAGGGGGATATAGAGGGGGAGGGGAGCCAGAGAGAGGGAGAAAGAGAGACAGAGAGAGAGGAAGAAAAGGGCGGGATTATCTTATATAGAAGATCTGTATTTGTATATTACAAATTGTATAATTTTTTGAAAAAGAATGTTACGTCCTGCCGTCTGCGTGTACAAAGAAGATTTTTCTTTTTTTCAACTTCTCTCATTCCACGCTTACTTTTACATTTTCTTTTTACTTTTACATTTGACTTAGTTTCCATTTTAAATATTTTAGTTAAACATTTTGCGAGCTAAAACTTATTCGAATAATAATATTGCTCTTTATTACGCCGGTTTGGCGTGACACGTACATCAGTTGGCGTGAGCTAAGTAAAATACTCGTGAAGTGCTGCGTGCCGATGTCAACCCTGTTGCAAATTCTTACAAGAAAAATTCTTGTGAGATCTTTCAAAAAAATTTTCACATACAAATTTCAGACAGAAACATATAAGAATATATCGCATACGATACCTATAGGTAAATTAAGAACCTTGTATAAATCTTACATCCATGAATCTTATGCGTAGATTACGTGAATTTTGCGCGCATGTAACGTGAATCTTGCAAGAATATTATATAACTGGAGTATCATTATAAAACTGTTACAAGAATACTATTAAAATTTTTTGTGATTTATTGCTTATATCCTAGTAAATAAAATGGAATAAAATGGGACAAGTAAGAAGTTGAATAGGATTTAAAAGAATTCATTTTAGCTAAAAATTAATTCTTTTTACACAAATTGAATAACAGCTTCTCGATTAAATCAAACTTAATTTGGGAAAAGAGCATAAAAAGCCTATGTCAGTTATCATAACAAAATTATAATTTATCAATATATTAAGACAATGATAATATACGTGATAATATTTCGATCTTTTATTTAGTCATTTTCAGTATTCTATAATAATTAAATAAATAATAAAATTATTTTTTAATTTTTCTTAATCTTTTTTATTTCACATATACAATTGAGTTTCTGTTCATTAATTTACTGGAATAATCGATACCTTTATTACTTTGGAGCGATGTAAAAAAATATTTCTTAAGAGTATCTTATTAGGCTAAATTAGCAATTAAAATCTTTTTATTGCAATATAAATCGTCGTGTACAATTCATGCCAGATTTCTGCACCAATTTGAAAGATAAATTATTTTGTAACTATATATTTTTTAAGACTGATACATGATCTTTCATGTAGCACTTAGGAATCATACATAATTAATATTCTTGGCTAATCCTGCAAAGAAATTATTTTTTAAGAGTTTCTTATAAGGTTAAAGCAAAATCTTTTCATTGCTATACAAATCATCGTGTACGATTTATGATTCTTGTATCATCTTGGAAAATAAACTATTCCGTAACTGTCTCTTAAGACTGATAAATGATCTTTCATGAAACATTTCAGAATCATATTAGTACCATATTCTTAGATGATCCTGTAAAGATGCTATTTTTTTAAAAGTTTCTTATAAGGCTAAGGCGAGATTTTTTTCATTGCGATAGATGTCCATGTACAATTCGTTTCAGATTCCTAAGATCATTAAAGATTACTGGTGAGATTCATAAACAAATTATATAAGATTCTTATACAATCATGTATGTTCATTTAGTAATCCTGATTGATCACATACAACTTTTTTAAGATCTGATACAAAAAAAACTTACAAGAATTTTCAACAGAGTAACAACGAGACGCCGAGAAGAAATAACTCCGCCCGGAGGTAAGGAAATCGTTCCCACATACCGAGTCTTTATCGCATTACTATCTTACGTAAAAATCAGCAAAAAATTTAATTTTATTGAAGCGTTTCAACTCTTGTAATGACTCGAAATAAACATCGGTTATTACGCACCAATCAAATTATTGTTTTTTATTTATCGTAATTACTATAAGTAAACGCAAACTAGTCGTGTTTCGTACAATGCGTCTCACATGCGCCGACCAATCAGGAACCGGAGAAGGAGCGGCTCGGACCAGGGAGACTTAAGAAATAAATTAATATAGTTAATAGTTTAATAAGTTAACTTTAAAATCTTATTAATTAACAAGAAATTGATTTGATCTTTCGAATCTGTATGAAATTTGTTGCTTCCGTGCCAAATTTCTTAGCATGACTGATATTTCAATGAGAAAATTCTATGCAAATTTGACACGTAGTCTTAATGGAAAATCGAGTCCCCTCTTCCTTCCTCTCGAGCGCTACCGATTTACTCCTATTATAAACATGAAAATTCAAGCGAAGCGATCATTTTTAATTCAGTTGAATCTCTGTCCGGATCGAGACATACTAAGAGCCGAAAAATTTGGAATATCTTGAACAATAATATAATATTATACAATAAGAGAATTATATATAAAAATTGACAGCCAAAGACGAGCGAATGATAAGATGTATTAGTACAACTTTGCTTCCGTCGTTTTTTTTCCGAAATTCGAGGCTTTATTATAAAAAACTCGTTATACATTTATGATTCAAAGTATTGTCCATCACTGCCCACAATTTTCTCCCATCTTTCGGGCAGCGTACGAATCCCGCGTCGAAAAAAACTAGTCATCTTTTGAGGCGATCCACGAATCGATCCAATTTTTTACTTCTTCATAAGACCGGAAGTGCTGGTCAGTCAGGCCGTGTACCATTGATCGAAACAAGTGATAGTCAGAGGGAGCAACGTCTGGAGAATACTATATGGCGGATGGAGTAGGACTTCCCATTTCAATGTTTCCAAGTATGTCTTGACCACTAGGGTCAAGCATTGTCATGCTGCAAAATCACTTTATCGTGTCTCTCGTTGTATTGCGGCCGTTTGTACTTTTTTTTCTTTCAATGCTCGGCATCAATTGCGTTCGATACTGATCGCCTGTGATTGTTTCAGTCGGTTTTAACAGCTCATAATGCACTACGCCGAGCTGGTCCCACCAAATACAGAGCATGACCTTGGAGCCGTGAATATTCGGTTTGGCCGTCGACGTGGAAACATGGCCGGGAACTCCCCATGATTTTCTGAGTTTGGGATTATCATAATGAACTCATTTTTCGTCCTCATAATGCGATGCAGAAATCCCTTCCGTCTTTGCCTTTCAAGCAGCTGTTCACAAGCAAAATACAAGCCGTTCAACATCTCTTGGCTCCAACTCGTACGACAATTTCCTTGCTTCTAAATCATTCCCATGATTTTGAGGCGTTTTGAAATGGCTTGTTGAGTCACTCTCAATGATCGTGCCAATTCTTCTTGATTTTGACACGAGTCTTGATCAAGTAATGCCTCTAATTCTGCATCTTCGAAAACCTTCTCTCTTCCACCACTTGACGCCGGTCTTCGACGTCAAGATCACCGTTCTTGAAGCGTTGAAAACACTCACGACACGTTCTTTCACTAATAGCGGTTCACTCACCATAAGTATTTGAGAGCATTCGATGAGCCTCACCCGCAGATTTCTTCATATTGAAGCAGAAAATTAAAACCTCCCGCAAAGAGAATTTGGCTCGTAAACTAACATTTTCAATCGAGAATAACTTTATGATGCAGACACAAATCGATTAATGTTTCTATGGGGTTATGTTGACAGATGCCTAAGTTTATGACGTCTATGATCTATTTATTTCGACCACCACTTACCGCTAAAGCTATCTATAGGAAAACGGCGGAAGTAAAGTTGTACATCTAATAATATAATTAAAATAATTTTAATGCTCGATTTACATTAATCTAGCAAAACTAGTTTCGACTTTACTGAGTCTTCTTCAGTCACAAGTACACATGTTACATTAATAGTCAATTAATCTTAAAAGTTTTACATAATGAAAATTCGGAATATGTCAATAAACTAGTATTCATTCGGTTAAAACATTCTCTCGATGTTGCAAGAGTTTAATATGGGGCCACATCTGATAATTTATATTAATCTAAATTTAAAAATAAAGTACAATTAATGTGATAATAAATTTAGAATTAAATTACAATTTATGGAATCTATACATCCGGAAGGATGACAAAGCAACTTACATGTGAAACTTATGCTTCTGATCTTAATGGCAGTCGTGTACGAAATGGCAAAAGAGATATGATCTGATATTAAATGACATTCAATTCAACAATAAAACTTGACAATATAAACATTTAATAAATTATCACTGATCCTATCAAAGATATTGGAATAAGATTCATTTAAAAGTGCTATGTCTTCTTTGGTTAATTAATCCCATTATTCTGTGCTTTGATATGGATAATTTTAGATATTAATCTCTTGAAATAGTTACTTTCTCTATCTAGAATTTTTACGTCATTCAAATGTGTGATTATGCTATACCATACGACTAGTAATAACAGAATGCTTACTTATATCTTGATTCGTATTCTTTTTATCATCACTCTTGTTTTCAATTGCTTCTTCGTTTAACTCACGTAAGAAGCATCGCAATCTTTATAATTAATCTTGTAAACGACATTATTATTGCAATCATCCGGATCTCTATTCTTATGTCCCTTTATGACGTTATTAAGTTTATTCAGACATTTATACCCAGTCATAAATTCATTCCTATCAATTGTAGCTGAGGCTACAATTTCTGAAGCTCTTTTGATATAAGGAAAGAATATGATTCGCCTCTCTCCAATGTCACCGTGTCGCGTCACAGGAATTTTATTAAGTTTTTATTAAGTTTTGTTGTAATTAAATATTTTAATCTATTGTCTATTTTTTTTTAAATTGATTATATTCCATAGGATAACCATTATTTAATAATGTATCTAATACTACTCCCGTGAGGGGTACTTGTCGTAGTGCGGGAGCTCACCCCGGGCGTCTCCCGGTCCGTGGCTGCCGTCAGCATGTGCTGATAGCGGTTACTGGATATGACTGCTCGGGGTGCCAATAGTGCCCTGTACGGACCTCTTCATTATTAGGAGAGGTTTGTACATCGGGTCCGGCACCCCAAGGGGGTTCTTCAGTCATGAGGTGCCCCTGGGAGACTCACATTCTTCGGAATGGGTCTCCAGCGTGCCGGTAGAGGTTGACGATCCTGACTTCAATCGCTGTGGCACGACAGCGTTAGGGGAAATTTCTATTCCCTGCCTGTGCGGGTGTGGATATCGATCCCCACTGCGCCTGGGCTCCTTCCCTCTTTCTCTGTGGGGATGGGATGGTTCTCTCGGGGGCTCAGGCGCGGAATGTGTCGAGAGGGTGCTTTCGCAAGGCGGGTCGGCCCGTATGTTGGGTGCTCCTGGCTGTGGGCTGGCCTCCGGGGGAAAGGCGAGGGAATATCCTAGCTGGCGGAGTCACTGTGGGCCGTGAGTAAAATGTCTACTCAAATGTTTTACAAATTCACAAACATCGCGGACGAAGGATGCCCCTTAAAGAGTGTCGAGGCCCGACAACGGGCGAAGCAGAGGATGGTGGAATCCCTTGGAAGGCGCGTCCTAGCCCTGTTTGCAGCAAGATCGGAGCTCGCGCCGAGACTGCCGCCTCGGAGGGTGCTCTGTCGAGGCATGCGGTCTGCGACCGCATCGGCGGTCTCGTCAGGGTCCCTCAGAGACGAAAGCCGGAAGGGCCGTAAACGAACGGTCGACCTTGTGATCTCCTCGTCGAATTCCGAGGGGAAGACCTCTAAGAGAGCGAGAGGAAGGCCGGCTCTGAACCCCGAGCACGTGGGGAAGTTCGAGGCCAGAGGCCGAGGCCAGGGCTAAGAGGCCAAAGCCCGCCAGCTCCGAAGGGACCACCGGGTCATTATTGATCCCGAGATGGTGCCCGCCTCCGCGTCCGCGAAGAGGGCCAGAGAGAAGGCCGTCGAGCTCGACGAGAAACCGCTGGGTGCCATAGCTGCCGTGGCAACACGGGCACTATCGTCAAAGCAATGGAAAAGTAAGGGCAATATTATTAATACATAAGGGCGATATTGTGAGAGACCTGTGGGTGGCTTACACTAAGCTGTCCGCGGCCCTCAGCTCGGTCGTTGCGAGGGCGAGCGGAGAGACGGCCTGGTGGCGGCACCGACCGCTCTGGAGCGGAAGCCTGGGTGGAGGAGAAACGAAGGCTCAATCAAGAGTTGGTGCTCCTCCGCTCTAGGAACACGCTCCTTGAGCGCGAGAAAGAGAGGGAGAGATCACCTGCTGGACAGCGGTGTCGGAGCGGGATAGGGCATCGGCTCTCGAGTGGGACGCAACCATAGAGTGATCGAGTCTAAAGAGCTCGACCGGTGCCCGTAGCCCCGTAAGAACACGAGGGTGGTTCGCAGAGGGGGGCCGCTCCTAAGCAGGGGGAGGAGCCGCACGCCTGCGTCATGGTCACGGAGGAGGACTTGAGGGCATCGTGTTTCAGGCCTCCACTGCAGGGGGTTGCGAAGCAATTCAATCCCTTAGTGGCGGCGGCGGACAGAGTCGCATTCGCCGGCAGAAAATCCTCAGCGAGGAAGAAGAAGGAGAAGGCCGACGAGGATCGGAGAATCGAAAGAATCCTCCTACCCTGCCTCTTGCGGTAGATGGGGGTGGCCCGACGATGGCCCCAAAAGAGGCAACCTAAAAGGGATGAGCGACTACCTGCCAAACAAGGCGGCCCACCTTCTGCCCAATCGGCGAAGGGAGGGGCCGCTGTTAAGGTCGGCCCCAAGACGAAGGAGGCACGTCCAACCTGCCTTTTTCCACTGCGAGGAAGAACTTGTCGCCTCTCCCCCGCGACTCAGGGCCCCTTACCAGCCGGGTAGGAGGAGGACGACAATGAGGCGACCTGGGCACAAATCATCTCTAGGACGGCCTAGAGGACGGCCGCTAAGGCGAGAATGGTCGAGGCTCCGGCGCCGCTCGCCGTTGCCGATGTCGAGATAGCCGCCGTGCCGGGAACACCCTCGTCCCCGGTACTGAGTAAAGGCGCGACGGCGGCCGCTGATGATTATATCGAGAGTATGGACATTGGGGTGGGCGAGGAACAAGGAACCGAATAATGTCCTGCGCCCTCGCCTAGACCAATCTCAACCACTCGGCCGGGGCACAAAGCATGCTCATGCAGTGCCTCGCCGAGTGGGGGGGAGGGCTAGCCATCACCGCTAACCCCTATCGCATCCCGGACAGCCACCCCAATTGGGCAGGGAACTCTCTGGGTTGGGTGGCCTGCCTGCACGCACGCGACACTCCGCCGATGATCTCCATATCGGCGGAGGAGGGGTTTATTCTAGAGGGGGGGCCCATCGATGTTGCTGGGTGCTACTTCCCTTCTCGCCTAGGCAGGAGGGAGTTTGAGGACGCCCTGGAGTCTCTGGGGGAGCATATTCGCAGACACTCCCCCAGGCCGGTCTTGGTGGAAGGGGACTTCAATGCCCACTCGGTAGAGTCCACCGACTCCAGGGGGGACAGCACTCTGCAGTGGGCGGCGGGACTCGGCCTCGTCCTTTTGAGGCCGGATCAGCACTTTCGTGGGGCCACGGGGGGAGTCCATCGTCGATCTGACGTGGGCGACCCCCGCGGCGGAGTCATCAGATGGCGCGTGGACGCTGGCTTCCTCTATGAAGTTCGATCACCAGGTCATCGGGATGGAGCTGGTGTCCGCGCCCGCGAAGGTGCGGAGACGCCGCCGCGAAAAACAAGAGCGTCGATAGGCCCTCAAGAAGAACCACGGCGCCCTCGAGGTGATCTCCTTTTCTCCACCTGGCCGGAACGTAACCCGGACATCACGGTGGAGGGGGAGGCCAATTGGCTCGGAGACGTCATGTCGCGCGCGTGCGACGCGTCGATGCCTTACTGCTGACCGATGTAGGAAGGCGGCCTACTAGTGGTCCGAGGAACTGGCCAAACTGCCGAATAATATCTCTTATCAGAAACAATATCTCTTTACTTTCCAACACAATTTTTTACAATTTACCATTCCCCGTAGCTTGTCAATTTTTCAAATATTTAGATCAAATTAACAGTTTTCATTTTTCAATACCCAATCCAATTTCGAGAGAATTGATATTGCGACATTTTTGATGAGACTCCTCCTTTAGACTTTTTACGGGAAAAATGGTTTATCAACCTGAGCGACATTGACGTTCCCTTAGAGGTTCGTTACCTTTTGCAACTTGGCGAAAAATTCGGGCTTCCAATCAACAAATACAACAAAGACAGTACCTTAATTGAATTCATCAAACATGTAGAAAATAATATCACTGGTCGTTCCAATAATATCATCAATTTTGTCAGGAATAATTCCCTTCCAATTCTCAATAGATTCTACAATAATTTTCCTTCTCTTACATCCACTGGCAAACTAATTTTGGACTGGTTACGCCACTACCAAGAGGTATTTATTAATGACCATCCTAATATACTCATTACAAACGCCGATAAGAGTAACGTCACTGTTGCTTTGGACAAGGACGCCTATGTATCGAGAATGGAGGAGATTCTCTTAGACACGAGTACTTATGTCTTCGTTAATAAAGATCCAAGTAAAAAATTAACTCGAGACTTACGCACTTTTTTGGTGGAGGCGGGATCAATTTATTGACGAACTAACATACCATAGACTGCTTACATCTGATGGTGTTATACCTAGAGCTTACGGTCTGACTAAAATACATAAGGAGGGTTACCCATTGAGAGTGATTGTTTCTTGTATCAAGTCCATTATATAATTTTTCTCTTTTTTTACACAATTTAATTAGTGACAGTATTCCAAAAGCTCCCAGTTACATTAGAGACAATTTCCATTTAGTTGAGCATTTAAATGGCTCTGTTTTTGATCCTAATTATGTTTTGGCTTCGTTGGATGTAATATCCCTTTTTACTAATATTCCTGTTGAGCTAGCATTAAATAGCATCGATAGGAGATGGGTTTACATCTCGGCGAAGACAAACATATCAAAATGAGTTCATTATTGCTGTCAGATTCATTTTAAATTCTACCTTTTTTACTTTTAACAATAGAACTTACAGACAGGTGTTTGGCACTCCGATGGGTTCACCGTTATCTCCGATAATCGCTGACATTGTAATGCAAGATCTAGAAGAAATAGCAGTAAAAAAATTGTCAGCACAACCTTTGTTCTATTTTGTTAGATATGTAGACGATATTTTGCTCGCGCTTCTATCTGATACTGTTAATGACGCTTTGAACATTTTTAATTCTTTACATACGAGATTACAGTTTACCTTGGAGGTTGGTACAAGTGGCAGATTGAGTTTTCTCGATACAACACTGGTTATAGATAATCAAAGAATTATATTTGACATTTTCTGGAAGGTTTCTTAATTTCCATTTAAATCATCCACTGTGCCATAAAAAAAGTACCATCATCAGTTTTATTGACAAAATTATCACATCCACGATTCCAACAAAAAAATTTGATAGATGCTATTCATATTTTCTTAAATAACTGTTATCCTCTTTCCTTTATTTTCTCTACAATAGAACGCAGATTAAAGTTTCATAAATATAACAAAGATACTACACACTATTCACGTAATAAAGACAAATATTTTACCATTCCTTATGTTAAATCTATTTCCGAAAGTTTCCTTCCAATCTCTAGTATGTTTCATTGAAAATTGGCCTTTTCTATTCCTAACACTTTAAAAAGCTTCATAAAGAGAGGAAAAGACAAGCTTAATTTCCTATCCAATCAGAATGTTGTCTACAAGATCTCATGTGATGATTGTGAGGCGAGTTATGTTGGTCAGACAAAGAGAAAATTGAGCACGAGATTACACAAACATATCTCTGACATGAAAAAGAATACAGGTTCTCCTACTGTCATAACTGATCATCGAATCAATTTTGATCATAATTTCAAATGGAATAATGTGAGAATTTTAGACTGCGAATCTTCTTACAATAAGAGATTGGTGTCTGAAATAATTCATATTAAAAGACAGAAACAAGGCCTTAATAGGCAAAATGATACCGAATCTTTACCCGATACTTATTCACAGATCATTCAATCTCTTTCTCCTTCTTGACTGCTTCCCTTTCCTATCCTTCTCTTCTCTCCCTACTTTCTCTCTCTTCCACTTTATTCTTTCCTTCTTATTTTTTTCTCCCCTTCCTTTTCTAGTTTTCCATTTCAACCTTCTTGTCTTTATATGTCGTACTTTATATCTTAGCTTTCTAGAGAGATGATCAATTTCGATTCCAATTGCATTGCCTAATCGACAATACATCATTTCGACACACACATAAGGTATTTATTATAAATTTATTTGGTTACACGGTTCGGAGGAGCACATTTGTATCAACTATAATCGTTTGTTTGATTTCCTCTCAATTTGGAGCGAGTTTTATAGTTAATTTTGCGTCCGAATGCGAATTTTACTTAATTTCTTATGTTTTTATCTACGTTACAACTCTATTGTTAATTACCATTGTTAATTTATTTGTCACATTAATTTATTTGTCACACTGAAAATGATCCAACAAGGATCGAAACGTTTGTTTTGTTCACCTTCTGATTGTCAAATTATAATTTACATTTTTAATTTTATGACATAGTTTTATTTTATTTTTTAACTATTTATATAGTTTATGTTTTAGGCTCGTAGCCCTTTTTCCTTTTTACTTATTTTTATTTTATGGTATTTTGAAACGATAATCGAATCGATCCATCGAATGCGCTACCATTCGCGTTACTTGACCTCTAATCGTACGAAAACTGTTATTTCGATGATCCACGAACACTGAATGATAATGAATGTATAGTTGTGATATATCTGTCAATATAATCCTGATAGAAATTTGTGCAATTTAATTAAATATCCAGTCAGTTACTATTATATTTGCTATTGAATATTATATTGAATATTAATTCCTCTTGAGAATACTATATATTAATTCTTCTTGCAACAAAATAATGCAACTAAGCAAAATTAGATAATTATTCAATTTAATATTCTCAATGCCAATAATTAAAATTATGTGCAGTAGACGCGTTTTTTATACAAAATGAAAGAATCTGGCAGAAAAAAAGGTCGTATCCTGCAAGATATTCAATTTAACCTAAAGTTAACAATTGTTTATAAGTTAGGAAATCTGTCACATTTACCGCTTGGTATCTCTAATAAATCCTTTCCAGGCTCTTATAAGTTAGCTCTATCAAATCCTAATAAGAGCCTTATTAGATATAAATAAGGAAGCCTTTCTTATAGCATTCCTAATAAATCCTTTCCAAGTTCCTATGAGTTAGAATAAATAATAAATAAGTAATAAATAAATATTTATAAAGTTGATGCATCCCTATCAAATCCCGATGAGGCCTTATCAGGTATAAATGAGGAAGCTTTTATGGCATCTCTAATAAATCCTTTCCAGGTCCTTATAAGTTAGTTCTAATAAATAAATATTTATGAAGTTGATGTATCCTTATTAAATCCCGATGAGTCTTATTAGATATAAATAAGAGAGCCTTACTTATATGACATTCCTAATAAATTATGATCGAGACCTTATTAGATTAAAATAAGGAAAACTTTTTTGTGGCATTCTTAATAAATAATAATCAGGGCCTTGTTTACATAGGACTATCCCTAATAATTTTCTACACGGGTGGCGATTCTCGGTTCCTTTTGTCAGGGCACCTCGAGTTTCGTGCGCCGCGAGGATCATTATCCAGAAGTCTCTCGCGTCGTGCAAGAAGCTGATCGCTGAGCAACGTGCTACGCTCCTGCTGCTGAAGTATGCGTCCTACGACCGTCTCATATTAATCCCCGAAGGCTTCTAAAATAACGCGGCGACTCTCTCAAATGTTTTTGTTAATAATTAGACGATAATCCGCATGCCGGCAGGATATGTCGTTAATAAAGATGTAAATATTTATTTTGCGTTATATTTGCTTTTCTCTCAATGGTCCCTCTCTCCTTTCTTTAATGGTAAGAAATAATGAAACGGCTTGAATTGTTCGAATCTATAGTAATTCCTTGTTAAATGAATGTAAATTATCTGAATTAATTACTGTTTCCATTTTTTAGAAGTACCAATGCTAAAAGTCAAGTTCAATGAATATTCAAAATTCTGATTAATTAATAATTAATTGTGCTCAGACAACCTTGTATTGATTTACAAAGATATCAAATTTTAATATGAAAATTTTCAATAGAATTTGTATGATTCATTCTCAGTAAATTCTATTCAATTTAATATTTATAAGAAATCCTGTAGCATGCGATACGTCGACGCTTGAAGTCTCATGTTTGCTATTCGGCTTGAGACTCGTTCTCACTCTGATCATACTTCCCCTTTAATAATCCTCTTCCAATCAAGTCCACGCGTCTGTTTCTTCACTTCTAATCCGGCAGCGACGCGGTAGATGTAACGCGAATTCTCTATCCTCGCGCAATTTCAATTCACGTGCATAAAAATTAAAATATTACACCGCCGGTCGTAACAGCAACTATGTATTTTCGTTACCAATTGATTTATCTGATTATTCTGTGCATAAAAGTGTTAAGATAAATTATTAAAATGTGATCTTAAAAAATTAATTCGCATGCATATGTACATGACTACCGAAGCCTCCATGTTTAAAATAATTCCTATCTTCAATCTTTCATGCTTAGAAGTAAGTTATTGAAGTGAAAGAAAATGCATCTTACAGGAGATGAACAATACGGTCATGACTTCTGATCGAAATTTTAAGATAATGTTAACTTTCTTTGTTCGATGTTAATTTCTAAACATCACCGAATGCGCCTGGCAAATAATTTCCCGCGCGTATAGCGTAACAATCAATGGATGTGCATTTGAGTATAGCCAAGAGAATACGTGTTTATACGGCGATATTTAAAAATTATTGTAATATCTCAATAACTTAATGTTGCAATAATTTGATGTAGGACTTTTCGATTTAATTTACGTTCTATTTACTTAGCGATGTGTCAAAATGTATGAGATACAGCCTATAGTAATTTTTATTATTAATATCATACATATATATTCTATATGTGCATGTATGTATTTTCAACTAGAGACGTTAAGACGTTTCGGAGTTCATTGAGATGGTTAAAGTAAGGACTAATGGTAAAGGACAATGAGAATAGCTAATAATGTGCATGAGTGGGTAAGGATTGGATTGTATTAAAAAGGTCGAGACATTTCGAGGAATATTAAAGTGTCCAAAATGAGGTGGGGAAATGTGTAAGGATGTACAGATGGGTAAGAATGTAGTAGGATATATCGAGTGAGTGTCAGCGTATATCGAGGCCTTTATAGTGGATAGAAGTGAGATGGAAGGGTTCGGATGAATAGCGTAGATATTGGTGAGAGTGGGTGTCGAGGGAGTGCATTTAAGCATTAATTGTCAATTAATAATTGAATCATGGTGTCCGCGGATACCTCGACGATGTTTCTTAATTTCAAATTTATCTCATTTTTACATAAAAAGTGAAATATCTCCTTTAACATTCATCGGAGAAAAAAAAATAAAGACACTTTCATTACATAATGGGATCCCGTGCTATCGATTGAGTTTATTAAAAATTTCGTCTGTCTAGCTATTTTTTAGATATGAATGTGTTTTCGGTCAAATCGATGGTTCAAGTAAACATACACTATAGTGTCTTCTGTGCCCAGTAAGGGCGCATATGAGGTGTATAACATTGTAGCGGGGAAGAGATATAGGTGGGTTAAGGTATAGTAGGCCATACTAGGAAGTGTCAACGCGTATGGAATTCTCTATAGTGGGTGGAAGAGCGATGGGAGGGGTTTTTGGATGAATAGCATAGGTGTTAGTGAGTATGGGCGTGGAAAGTGCTTGGCGAGACACTACAGTATTGTTGATAAATTGATCAATGAATTAATGCCTTTGTAAACTATGCATTGGATTTTGATAAATGCAGAACATTGCTTAATATTTAAATTATAATAATATATGTACATAAAATTTAATTTAACTTACATGAGTTTCGTTAAAGATAATGAGAATGACATATTATAACTGTCGTTTTGTTAACATGCCATTCTTATTACCTTTGACGAAATTCATATAAATTAAATTAAATTTTATGTATCTATATTAATTTAAATATTAAGCAATGTCCTGCGTTTATTAGTAATATATTGCAATGCTTTCTTTATTTATTTATTTTTCTTTATTTATTATTGTATAGTCTCATATATATATATATATATATATATATATATATATATATATATATATATATATATATATTAGGAAACACAATAATTTCGCGAATGTAAATTTCTGACATTGAAAAGGATCCGAATTAAGATCGAACGTTTGGAGTTTGTATGAGAGAGTAAATAAAGAAAATACTTCACACTAAGATCCAGTGCATGGCTTACAAAAACATTAATTCATTGATCGATTCATCTCAAAGAAGCCTCAATTCAAAGTAACTCTACTTATACATGTTGATATATATTATTGATATTAAAATATATATTCTTGATTTTAATATACGAACAAACACCAATCTTTTCTATGCTGTTTAATATAGAACGTATTGGATAATATACAGAATACTAAATCATACTTTTTCCATGGAGCGAAATGCGTGATGACATGTAATATAAAAGTAAATGGATAAAGATGTATTTAACTATGCTGGGAGGTTTCCGGATTCATTGATATGTTTGAAGTAAGAATTAGTGATAGAGAATGATGAGGGTATAGGTGATAATGTGTATGACTGTGTAAGGATGCGTTGGATTATGTTAAAAAAAAATCAGTATGTTTCAAGATGCATTAAGGTGAATAACATGGTAACGGAGGTGAGAATGAGGGAAGGTAGAGGTAACTACATTATGATGTGGTTAAGGGTGTGATAGGCCATACCAGGAAGTGTCAGCGCATATCGAATTCTCTGTAGTGGATGGAAGGGGTTCGAATGAATAGGTATGAGTGTGGAGGATGCTTGGAAGTACTACATGGGTTGAAAAGTCCCGGGATTTTTAATGAAAACAAGCGTTTTTTGGGTAAAGTTATATTTATTCCTCAACATAGTTGCCTTCGAGGGTGATACACTTGGTATAGCGATTTTCCAACATTTCGATGCTCTTTCTGTAGTACGAAACGTCCAAGCCTTCGAAACCACGCCTCGGTTTCCACGATGACTTCCTCATTCGATGTGAATCTCTTTCCCTGGAGCCACCGCTTGAGCTTTGGAAACTGATAATAGTCGCTGGGGGCCAAATCTGGAGAATATGGTGGGTGAGCAACCAATTCGAATCGTAATTGGTCCAATTTGACCATCGCTTTCAAGGACGTGTGTGACGGTGCGTTATCGTGATGGTACAGAACTTTTTTCTTCGCCATATGGGACTGTTTTTTCTTTATTTCGTCGTTCAGTTTATCCAATAACGCTGCATAATACTCTCCCGTAACTGTTCTTCCCTTCTGCAGGTAATCGATGAAGATTGTGTCATGCGCATCCCAAAAAACGGAGGCCATAACATAATTTCTCGGCCGAGCGTTGGTCTTTTGGCCGCTTTGGTCGGCTTTCGTGGCTTTTCAGCCACTCTGCAGACTGCCTATTGGACTTAGGTGTATGGTAATGGACCCACGATTCATTCATCGTCACAAAACGTCGAAAAAAGTCCGCTCGATTACGCTGCAACAACGCCAAATCGGCCGTTGAATCATCAATGCGCTGCTGTTTTTGGTCGATGGTCAGCAAACGCGGCACCCATTGTGCCAATAGCTTTTTCATCTCCAAAACATCGTGCAAAATGTATCCCGCCCGTTCTTTTGAGATGCCCACGGCCTCAGTTAACTCGCGCAACTTCACTTTACGATCACTCAAAACGATTCGATGCACTTGCTTTACGATTTCCGCATTCGTAGCCTCGTTTGGCGAGGTGCGTCTTCGGTGCTTGTACGACCCATTTTAAATTCACTAAACCACCGATAAACTGTTGTTCTCGAAGAAGCAGATGTGGGATAACATTTCTGCAACCATTTCAATGATTGTCCAGAAGTTTTTCCCATCAAAAAACAATGTTTGATCAAGATGCGATATTCCTGTTTTTCCATTTTTTTTACGAAGAAGAATTTTTTTTACTTTCGACTTAAGTAATGCCACTTAAACGACTGTAGCTTGTAAACAAAAGAACGAAATGTCATGAAACTTCATACATAAACTAGTGACAGATGAACCTCTCGAAATGAATCGTGTTCATTTTCTAGTGGCACCACCTATTAAAAAATCCCGGGACTTTTCAGCCCATGTAGTATGTGTGAGTGTGTGTGAGCATTAATTGTTGATTTATAATCATGGTCTCCACGGACACCTCGATGACATTTCTTAATTTTAATTTTATCCTATTTTTACATAAAAATTGAAATATCTCCCTTAATATTCATCGAAGAAAAAAATAAGAATACTTTCATTACATAATGGAACCCCGTGCTATCGATTAAGTTTGTTAAAAATTTTGTCCGCTTAGCCGTTTTTTAGATATGAACATAGTGTCCGGTCAACTCGATGATTCAAGTTAAGATACATTGTACGTCTCTTGCGCTCAATATGAGCGCATATACTCGGCGCGAAACACTACATGCCTTTTGATATTATAATATAATCATATCATTTTCAAGAATTAATTATAATGCTTCCGTTATATATGCTATTTGTGTTCAAGTGCGTAAGTAATTATTGTTGAAACAATAATAAGATATATGAAAAGATGTTTTAAGTAAAATTGTATAGTTTTCTATATGCTTTATGACCATATATATATATATATAAAATTTTCTAAATATGTAATATTTTAAAAATATTTAAATTAACCCTGTTATTATTTCTTCGATATTCAATTTAATTTCTTCCGTGAATAAAAATTAAGGTAAAACTATATTACCGACGACCTCACCGATTTTAATGGCGTTGACAAAGTTATGATCCTAATTAACTTCCAACAGGTTTTAGTCGTCGCTCAGTCATTAAAAAGTTATTAACAAAAAAATTTGAAAAATGATGTCTCTTTTCTATTATATATTAGGTGTACAACTTTGCTTCCGCCGTTTTTTTTCCGAAATTCGAGTCTTTATTGCAAAAAACTGGTTATACATTTATGATTCAAATTATTGTCCATCGCTGACTACTACTTTCTTCCATCTTTCGGGCAGCGTACGAATCCCGCATCGAAAAAACTGGTCATCTTTTGAGGCGATCCAATTTTTTATTTCTTCATAAGCCCGGAAGTGCTGATCAGCCAGGCCGTGTGCCATTGATCGAAACAAGTGATAGTCAGAGGGAGCAACGTCTGGAGAATACGGCGGGTGGGGTAGGACTTCCCATTTCAATGATTCCAAGTATGTCTTGACCACTTTCGCAACATGAGGTCGAGCATTGTCATGCTGCAAAATCACTTTATTGTGTCTCTCGTTATATTGCGGCCGTTTGTCTTTCAATGCTCGGCTCAAACGCATCAATTGCATTCGATAATGATCGCCTGTGATTGTTTCAGTCGGTTTTAATAGCTCATAATACACTACGCCGAGCTGATCCCGCCAAATACAGAGCATGATCTTGGAGCCGTGAATATTCGATTTGACCGTCAACGTGGAAGCATGGCCGGGAACTCTCCATGATTTTCTGCGCTTGGAGTTATCGTAATGAACCCATTTTTTGTCCCCAGTCACAATGCGATGCAGAAATCCCTTCCGTCTTTGCCTTTCTAGCAGCTGTTCACAAGCAAACAAATGCCGTTCAACATCTCTCTCGGCTTCAACTCGTACGGCATCCAATTTCCTTGCTTCTGAATCATTCCCATGACTTTGAGGCGTTTTGAAATGACTTGTTGAGTCACTCCCAATGATCGTGCCAATTCTTCTTGATTTTGACACGAGTCTTGATCAAGTAATACCTCCAATTCTGCATCTTCGAAAACCTTCTCTCTTCCACCGCTATGCCGGTCTTCGACGTCAAAATCACCTCTTGAAGCGTTGAAACCACTCACGACACGTTCTTTACTAATAGCGGCCTCACCATAAATATTTGAGAGCATTCGATGAGCCTCAGCCGCAGATGTCTTCATATTGAAGCAGAAAATTAAAACCTCCCGCAAATGACGAGAATTTGGCTCGTAAACTGACATTTTCAATCGAGAATAACTTTATGATGCAGACACAAATCGATTAATGTTTCTATGGGATTATGTTGCCTAACAGATGCCCAAGTTTATTGTATGACATCTATGATCTATTTATTTCGACCACCACTTATCGTTAAAGCCATCTATAGGAAAACGACGGAAGCAAAGTTGTACACCTAATAAAATAAAAATTTTCTGCTTTAAAATATATTTTGCAACTTGCCATGCAAAGCGACTTCTATCTCACCTCCCCCCCTTTTGAGGGGCGCACAAATTCCACAGCGACTCTCACTCCACCTCCCTCCTCCTTGGAGGCACACAACTTACCTCTCCCTCCCCTGCTGAGGAATGCACGGCTTTCACACAAACTCTCACTCCACTTCCATCCTGCTTGGGGGCACGCGACTTCCACGCAAAGCAGATGGAGTGAGAGTCGTGTAAAAGTAGTAAAATATATTTTAAAATATATTTTAAAATATATTTTAAAATAAAACATTTTTGTTTCATATAATAGAAAAAGAACTGTTGTTTTTTTAAACTTTTGTTGTTAATAACTTTAATGAATAACCAGCGGCCATTAAAATTCGTTGCAGATAATTTATAGTCATAGACCTTAATAATAAACATATGTGAAGGTTATTGAAATCGATGATATGTATTATAGTTTTACCAAAATTAAAGACAATTTTATTCCAAATCCATCGTCATATAATAAAATTATTGTATAAAATTAAATTTTTGAAAAATGAATTAACAAAAACCACAGTCGCATTTAAAAGTACATTGAAATGTTAGAAAATGTCACGTCTGAAGAATTTGTAATATGTAATGATATAAGAGATAATCTTTTTTCTAAAAGATCCCGTATCAGAATTGTGACATATTTTTCGAAGATAATACTGCAATATGTTCCAAAATTATTCTTTCTACTGAATAACAGCAGTTACTGACAATAAATAGACTGTGCGGTAACCTTTATAATATGATATATCTTGAAAACTAACGTGGTTCTAATATTAAAACATATAAAAAATAAGAGCATAAAAAACCACAGCATAAGTTATAGTTTGTGATATTTAATTATTATTACATAAATTAAAACATTAAACGTTTCGGCCACAATCTGGCCATCTTCAGTAATTCAATAATATTCTTAAAACGCAGAGTTACATCTAGTTGACATTAAATTCAACAGTCGAGAGTTGTAATTAAATAAACATGTTCTTTTATATGTGAAGATGCTTCATACAATAATGTTACAACGCCAGTTGTCATATCAAGAAAAGTGTAGAACAAGAATTTCCAGATTCTAATTTAAATAAAATTGTATATATTAAAATCTTCTAGTCGGAATATAAAGAAATAGAATCATTACCTGTTTTACAGCAAAAAAAACCAAACGATGAATCTCAAGTATTTCTTTTACACAATTAGAATTTTGTCGTGACATTATGTGTTGTTATTTGTCCTATCATGTATTTACCATTATTTACAGGGTTGGCCATATTCGACGGAAAGATGTTTTTTTTTTCAATCATGGGAAACGTCGTTACTCGATCTAACATCTCTTTCCCATGATTGAAAAAAAAACATCTTTCCGTCGAATATGACCAACCCTGTATATATCTGAGTCAACAATTTAGAAAGTTCTAGAATTATTTATTAAAGGAAAGAGACATCCTTCTTTAGAAGAGGAAAATAAACCTCAGGCAAACCTTCCGTGTCACTTTGCTTATTGATACCACTTGTTTGTCTTTTTATATGTATCATTTCCGAAATTCTTCTTTTCACTAAAGATTGTTCTATATCTAAAATTCTTATATTATCCCAATCTAATTCATGCATCTCATTCATACGGTGACGTGAAACTACAGAAATTTCGGAAGAAGGTTTTTTTAAATCGGCCTTATGTTTAATCCGAGTTTTTAATTTCCTTTTAGTTTGGCCAACATAAGACGATTCACAGTTTAAGCAATTAATTTTATAAACTACTCCGCATTGGTCATCCTTAGGCAAAGAATCCTTTCCTATCTTAATAAATGTATTCATTTTATTCATAGGTTTATAAGCTATATTAAAACCGTACACATGTGAAAGTTTTTTAAATTTTTCAGAAACTTTGTCCAAATATGGTATAGTGAAAAATTTTTTTGAAGTAACATTAGTCACATTCATTATTAATTTCTTTACGATTTTGATCTAAATTAGTTCTGTTTTCCAAAGTTTTAATTCTATTATTTATTGTTGAAAATATAAACTTTGAAGGATAACTATTACTTAGAAACGTGTGAATTAATTCAGAGATGTTTTTTTCATGAAATTTAAGATGGGATAAGAATAGAATTCTATCAAATTGCCCAATAAGAACTCCCCTTTTGTGTTCTAACGGATTAATTCACACGTTTCTAAGTAATGGTTATCCTTTAAAGTTTATATTTTCAACAATAAATAATAGAATTAAAACTTTGGAAAACAGAACTAATTTAGATCAAAATCGTAAAGAAATTAATAAAATGAATGTGACTCTAATGTTACTTCAAAAAAATTTTTCACTATACCATATTTGGGCAAAGTTTCTGAAAAATTTAAAAAACTCACATGTGTACGGTTTTAATATAGCTTATAAACCTATGAATAAAATGAATACATTTATTAAGATAGGAAAGGATTCTTTGCCTAAGGATGATCAATGCGAAGTAGTTTATAAAATTAATTGCTTAAATTGTGAATCGTCTTATGTTGGCCAAACTAAAAGGAAATTAAAAACTCGGATTAAAGAACATAAGGCCGATTTAAAAAAACCTTCTTCCGAAATTTCTGTAGTTTCACGTCACCGTATGAATGAGATGCATGAATTAGATTGGGATAATATAAGAATTTTAGATATAGAACAATCTTTAGTGAAAAGAAGAATTTCGGAAATGATACATATAAAAAGACAAACAAGTGGTATCAATAAGCAAAGTGACACGGAAGGTTTGCCTGAGGTTTATTTTCCTCTTCTAAAGAAGGATGTTTCTTTCCTTTAATAAATAATTCTAGAATTTTCTAAATTGTTGACTCAGATATATAAATAGTGATAAAATACATGATAGGACAAATAACAACACATAATGTCACGACAAAATTCTAATTGTGTAAAAGAAATACTTGAGATTCATAGTTTGGTTTTTTTGCTGTAAAACAGGTAATGATTCTATTTCTTTATATTCCAACTAGAAGATTTTAATATATACAATTTTATTTAAATTAGAATCTGGAAATTCTTGTTCTATACTTTTCTTGATATGACAACTGGCGTTGTAACATTACTGTATGAAGCATCTTCACATATAAAAGAACATGTTTATTTAATTACAACTCTCGACTGTTGAATTTAATGTCAACTAGATGTAACTCTGCGTTTTAAGAATATTATTGAATTACTGAAGATGGCCAAATTGTGGCCGAAACGTTTAATGTTTTAATTTATATAATAATAATTAAATATCACAAACTATAACTTGTGCTGTGGTTTTTTATGCTCTTATTTTTTATATGTTTTTATAATATGAGTTTACGTGTACATTCAAGATAAGTATAATATTAGGAGTGTGATTTAATTTGTGAGTGATTTAATTTGAAGAGAGTTTTTTCTAAAAAAAAACTGATTTACACTACTAAACAAAGTATAGGAAACACTTTTGAACACGTTCAAAATTGCGCAATATTCAGAATACCGTAATTCGGTGAAAAATCATCATAGATAAAAAAATCAAAAAAGCATTAAAAAGCTTGAAATCTTTACTTTTGAAATCATGATATTTCAATCTGACTGATCTTTTATGGAGATACACGAACAAAAATGAATAGTCTTAAAAAATAAATAGTCATCAAATCTGAGAAATTTTTACAAAATTTGCAAAGGTCTATGGCGCAGAACAAAATTCACAAAAAATGCGATTTACAGCAATCGAAAAAGTGAATCTTTACCAATCAATTTGCATTTTCATTGGATGAATTATTAAACATTGAAGCAAAAATAATCATTTTTGTTTCAATGTTCAATAACTCGATGAAAAAGAATCGTACAACACTTAAAAAAAAGCAATTTGAAGGTATAGATTTTTTTGACTGCGCATTTTTGAATTTTACTCTATGCCACAGAAATTTGTAAAATTTGTACAAAATTTTCACATTTTATGGTATCCATTTGTTCCTTATAGTTCCATAAAGGATCAGTCGGATTGAAACATCAGTTACCGATTTCAAAAGTAGAGATTTCAACCTTTAAAATGTTTTTATAAAAATGTTATTTTTATACGAAGTTATTCTATCTTAAAGTTAAAGGATCATTCAGAATTGGCGTTAAAAAAATCAAAATAAAGGTTTACATATCTTTGTGAAAAATAATTACGAAGCAATATTTGAAATAAGCATTTTAAAACTTAAAACCACAACTTTCAAATGCTTTAAATCATAGATTTCTAACGTGAATGTTATCACTCCCCGGTGAGCGCTGAGGAGATCTAGGGGGAGGCGTTGCTAGTCCTAAGGGCAATAGGGGGCGTTGGGAGGAGCAAGTGGACAAAGAAATACGCCAAAGAAATTTAATCCCCTAAATATTTTCTAAACAAATACTTAAATATTAACTTCATTATATAAATATTACAGTTAAATATTTTTATAAAAATAGAATATCAACTCTCCATATACATTGATTTAAGTTGTATGACATAAAAGATTTGTTTTTTATTATGTGCAATCTTTTTTGGCTAATGTTTTCTTGTATCAAATGATCGAAGTAAATACATTTGTACCTGTTTTGCCAAATTTATTAATAGAGCGCGGACATTCGTGTATGATTTCGTGTCGCGCGCGAAACACCGCTGTGTGAGTAAGATTTTTTATTCGTTTTTATATATTTTTCTTTTTGTTGCTTTATTTAGAGATAATTTACCCATTAACCGATTAACAGATTATCCTCGAAGGGAGCGCTAAACAAAAAAAAAACTTCGAAGGGGACGATAAGCCAAAAAAGGTTGGGAAATTGTCACGTCCTGATTTTTAAGAGGCCATCGCGAGGGCGGAGAACGAGGAGTATTGGGCTCTTTGCAATGGATATGATCCATCGGAGTAAGAAAGGAAGAAAAAAAGGGAGTCAGGGCCGAACGGAAACCTTAATTCCCTTAAAGACAAATCGCTTCAGCGCGGCGGAGTGATACCAGCGTGAATAAAAAAAAAGAAAAGTGATAAACAATATGCGATGAATCGCAGCGATCTTTTTATTATGCAGAAGAAGAGAAAAAATATATAAAAAAAATACAAAAGACGAGAAAAAAGTAGTGGGATCGGTGAGTCGGCAGGCGAGGCTCACTCTTATGATACACGTCGCAGCCTCTATTTTTATGACCCGCGGGAGAATTCGGAAAGCAGGGCGCAACGGCTGCGGATCCGGATAATTTTTGAGCACTGGATATTACTCAGACCTCTTCTGCGTCCACCGAGGGTCGGTAAAGATCCGCGGATCAAAAGCCACGACGCGGTAATACTCTCTGACTAGAACAAGGTCTGCTCTCGTCCGATTTCTGTTGTGCTCCTGCGAATATTGTCCTGCTTGTACTTTTATGTATATTGCACACGGATGGAAGTGCGCGAATGACGTCTTTATATCGTATTCTACGCAATGCGGTCGCATCAGGGCTTGAGAGGAAAAAAAAGAAGAAAAATCAGAGTCACTCCGAGTTCTTTTCCTTTTGCGGCCTGGTAGGGGCGAGGAAAGTTGAGCGGCGGGGCGCTCTGTTGGAACACTTGCTCCCCGCTCGGAAGGTGACGTGTTCGCGGTCGAACCCGCAACGATTAGGGATAGGAAGGCCCAGAGCCACTGGATACGGCTCACGTGCCGGCGAAAATCAGGGAATATGCTGGGGATAGAATGATCCGTACGAATTCGGTGGGTGAACGCGGAGGCGTCGCTCGAGGCGCGAGAAAGGAAAACTTAAGGAGCATCGCTAGATTCCTTACTAGAGAGACTACTCTAAGCCTTCGCGTTATACTCCTGTGCATAGACACTATGGGCATCACTAACAGCATATTCACAAAAAGGCATTTTGCAATAATGATAGATGACGGAATAAAAAAAAGGAAAGAAATCAAACAACTCGTGATCAGATTAATGCTATAATTATCTTTAATCAATTATTAAATCACACAAAAAAAGAACAAAAAAAAGAAAAAGAAAGATAAGCTCTGTTCGATATAATTTAATACTCGCGAAACTTGCAGAATCTCTTATAATTTTACATCGATACGAAAAAATGCGGTAACGCGGAAAAAAGGAAAAATAATTGAAATTAGCTTACGACGAATTTAGATCCTTGCGATCTTTTTATCTCTAATTACTACACTACGATTTGTAATCGCAAAACGCTGACTGTCGCCAAAAGGAAATTTCACGAAAAATACTACTATTTGGCGCAAGACTGACGAGATGTTATTACAAATACGTAACTTAACGAAGTACGACCTTTCGCGAAAAGCTCTTGTTTATATATTATTGCGAGACGATTTTTCGCTACAATGGAATAAGTCAATTGTGGCTCACGTTTTATATGTTAATAACGTTCTATTGGTTCTGGAATATTCTTTGTTTAATTCGATAACGTTGCAATGCTAATAATTCCGAATTTAAGACAAATGCTTCTATTTCGAGTTGTATGAGGGATTCTAGGAGCGATCCTGACAACGATTCTCGCTCTATGATCATTCTGAATGATTATTTAATTAAGTTAAGTTATTAACGCCTTAAATGTAAGCTTAAATGTACGCCTTAAATCGGCTTTCGACTGCGTTGTGTTTCTTTCGTCAGTTGCGTTTTATTTGCGCAAGTGTCCCCGGCATCTTTCCCGATAGAATTTTGTCAAGATTTTTAGTACTTTATTTCTTTGATCAGCAATCATCATAATGATATGATGATTGCTAATTAATTAAGTATAGATTTTGAATTATAAGTGCTTTTTAGCATAATATTGAGAACATTTGGCGCTCACGCTTTGAGCGCAGCTAAATGAATGTAAGTATTGTTAGCTTTGCTGCTGTGTACAGTGCTTTATTTAGATCTAATTAATTACATAAAAAAATTATCTTAATTAAGTTTTAATTCGCACAGGTGCACTGCGTCGGCGGTTTCATTTGTGCGATCATGCGGCGATCGTGTGACGTCACTCTTCGATTTCTTGGCCTACGTCACGCATCGAGCATATTGTTGCTATAGCAATGATTTCAGCTTCGCGACCGGCATCGAGATTATTGTTGCTATAGCAACAATACTTGCGTCGCAGCAAATGGTGTTCGTTGTTATTAATCTTTTATTACGACGGACGTTACAGAAACTATGCTTTAAATCAGTGCTCGCAAAGATTTGCACATTTCGGGCCGATTCCGGCACACTACCCCCACTACCGCTCGAAGTTCGGCGACCGAGCCGCCGAGCGCTCACGTGACGCTCTGACTCAGTACGTTAGCTCTATAGCTTAAACGTAGGGAAATCGTACGTACTTTACGTTATTAAAGAATACTTTTCTTGCAAAATAATTTTTATGTTCTTAAAAGAATCAAATACTAAATTTTCTAAAACATTTTATCATAATAATTCTTGCTTACCAGAAACTATCCGATAATTGTTATAAATTTACATCGAGAAGTTTCGAGAATAAATCAAATTGTACAGACTCAAAATCTCAAAAATAAAAAATAATAAACAGTCTATAACAGGGCTACTAAGAGTCATAGGTTGAAAGTTTGAATAAACAAATTGTTCGTTAAACGCTTTTAACTACCTGGAGAGGAAGATTTATAAATCATTAATATGTATAAAATTGAGATAATTGTTTCAATAATTTATTAGTTAATATAAACTTCCAAAACTTCATAGACATATTGAACTTCTTCGTTTGAAAGTGAGTTGCTGGGATATGGTGTTTTCTTATTGATTCAATTTTAATTTTATATACCAAATTAGAATCCACTTCAGTTGGGAAAGCTGTTAGTGACTCACATTTGATGGAAAGTTCAATGAATTAGGATTTTAAATATGTATTGCTGAAGAGGACTCCAAAGAGAGCTAACACGTTAAAAAAAAAAACAAAGTAAAGAAGATTACACTCGATTAATGGTATAGAATTTAATCGTTGGCACCTTCATCAGCCTATGACTTTTAGTGTATAGATTGTTTATTTATATTTTTTTTCTAGAATAACTAACACATTTTGTCATAATAATTCTTGCCTACCAGAAACCATTCAATAATTGTTATAAATTTACATCGAGAAGTTTCTATAACAGACTTGAGAAGATTGAAGTCAGAAAATATGTGAATCTGAAAATTCCGTGTTAGTTATTATAAAAACTTCTCGATGTAAATTTATAACAATTATTAAATAGTTTCTAGTAGAAGAATTATTATGGCAAAATATTTTAGAAAATTTAATATTTGATTTTTTTAAGAAAATAAAAATTATTTTGCAAGAAAAATATTCTTTAATAACGTAAGATACGACCTCCGTATGTTTAAACTGTAGAGACACTCCTGAGCCAGAACGCCAGGCGGCTCGGCTGCCGAGCCTCAAGCGAAGAATAGCGCGCCGGAATCGGCCCGAAATGTGCAAATCTTTGCGAGCACTGCTTTAAATCATGTTTCCATAATTTTATTAAAAATTACGATGCTAATTTAAAGTTGATCTTTTAAAATTAAAAAATAAATTTTAACTTTAATAACGTGTACGGAATATAAAATCTTCTCTGTATTCCCTGAATAAGAGAACAATATTCTGTTTTCTAAAATGACATTTTTTCGACACTCTACAAAATAAAGAAGATTTCTTTTGAAAAATTTAATACAAATGTCGAAAACTAAAACTCTCTTTCGTATAAAACATATCCTTTACATTATTATGTGATATTTCTTTGATAGGGATTTTTGAAGTGCTCTTACCACTTCTCGAAATATAACGTTTACCTCCGATATTAGCGTTACACAATGTGCATCATGTGGAGGTTGCCGATCAGAATTTGCACATCGTATGCGCGTGTGTGCGTGCGTGCGGGGTGGAGATGGACATGTATATGTATTTAATACTGTGTATTTTCTCTTCTCCGATTAATCACTGCTTCTAGTTGTTGTCGCATCTCTGGATTAAAATTATTGGAATTTCATTTTAAGTTTGTCTAAGCGCTTCTTCCAGCTCATACAAGTTGCGTGGCTGTTCTTCGCGGCATCTTAATCGTCATTCCATCTTATTTCAAATGTGTTCGGATTCAAATCCGGACTATTAGCGGGATGAGAACAATGTGATGTCACGTTGCTCAAAAAAATATTATGTTATATTTGCTATATGGGCCGAGCATGTTGTCCTGCATGAATATAGTTTTGGTGTATTCCTGACGCTGAGGAGCAAAACATAAGGCCGGAGATTATCATTCACATATCGAATGCCTGTCATTGCTGGAGGTGGCAGATTACTAATTCAGTCCGTCTTATCAATGAAATGCATTCCCATTTCATCACTAAACAGTCATTATGAGCTCGTATAATGTCTGTCATAACGCTCCCTTTGTCGGGGTCAAGTGCGCATATGTGAGGAAATATGCGTTGACATTGATAGCGTATAAGTTCCTGGACATCGGAATTGTCGTGAGACTTACGTCTCGTATAGAAATTGCGATCGACGACAATTGATTAAATATTAATAATCCCCCTAAATTTCCCAAATTTAATCTTAATTGATTGAAAAAGTCCGACAACTACATCGGCACGTAATTATAATTTTTGAAATTAATTCATTTACATATATAATAGTTCAACATCTTAACACACCGTAGTGACGCGTATTTAAAGTAATGTATCTAACATAAACGTCTTATTGACAACTTTATACTCACTATCATTGAAAGAGAGAGATAGAGATAGAGAGAGAGAGAGAGAGAGAGAGAGAGGGAGGGAGGGGGAAGGGGAGAGAGAGAGAGAGAGAGAGAGAGAGAGAGAGAGAGAGAGAGAGAGAGAGAGAGAGAGAGAGAGAGAGAGAGAGAGAGAGAGAGAGAGAGAGATCGCTATTTATTATATGCCCTGAGACAAATCCTCTCAGGCGTGGAAGTAAAACAGTACGATACATGAGTAATGATAAAGATAATACTCAAGAGAGTATTAAGATAATGAATATAACAAATAGACAAAAATAATGTAGGTAACGAAGATAAAAAAAGTAATAATAGTATATGCTTACGTGTGCATGTGCGTCTGCGTGCGTGCGTGCGTGCGTGCGTGCGTGCGTGTGTGTGTGTGTGTGTGTGTGTGTTGTGTATTACAACGCGGATTACAACAAATGGCTACATAAATTGCTTGAATGTAGAAAAAGAGCTTCCCTTATTTTTGTAGGTAATCTGTTTCATAAATCGATAGTCGAGCATACGAAGGATCACAATGAATATATAGAACTCATGCGACACTGTGGAGCCAGTATATTAAAGTATGTTCCGGTATTCTCGTCTTACGAGAAGTTACATTGCCTCGCTTGTTGAAATTACAAAAAGTTGTATCCGAATTACCCAGATGAAGAACGACATATGTAGGCAACGGAATAGGAACGACGAGTGTTCATTTTTAACCATTTTAGTTTGGTAAAATATGCGGTAATGTACTCATCATGCTTAGCAAAAAATGAAGCGAATACAGGCGTTCAACGATCGTAAGCGGAGATTAAATTCATCCGTAATGATAGTGAGAGCTGTGCAATAATCAAAATGAGACAGCACTAAGGTGGATATGAGCTGAGCTCTAAGAGGAGGAGATTATTGCAGATCTTGAGCTAGTGGAAAATGCCATAAGTTTGCTGTTATTTTGGCAACCTGCTTGTCCCACGTAAGAGAATTTGAGAGATAAACTCCCAAGTAAAATATTTCCTCCCTGTGGAAATGGCGGTGTCACCGATAGATACCTGGTAACTCTGCTTACGAATTTGGAGATGCCAAAGATCATTGCTTGCGTCTTCTTAGGATACAAGATTAAAGAATTTCCAGATGCCCAGCAAGCAATGCTAGAGATGTCGTCGTTAATCTTTTGAACAGCTTCCTGCAGACATCTCAGTTCCGCGGAGGTGTAAATCACCAGGTCATCAGCATGGAAGTGATGCAGTTTGACAATATCTTTCCAAAGTCAGACAAATATAAGACAAAAAGGAGAGTATAAATCCCTGTGTCACCTCGAATGAGACGTACATATAAATAAGGTCTCTCGATATTGGGTTACGAACCATCTGCCTTCTGTCCAACAAATACGAATTCAACTATTTCAGAAAACCAAGTCAAATTCGAGAAACCAAGATTTTTAAGTTTCCCTATCAAAATACAGCGACTCACATAATCAAAGGCCTTCGTGAAATCAAAGAACACCGCAACGGTAATCTTTCTTTTGTTTTCGGCGGCACTCCTAATGTCATCCAACACTTTTATCAGCACTGTCCGAGTAGAATGATTTCTTCTATATGCAGAATGGTGAGGGTCCAGAATAGCAGAGATCTCGAGGTACCCAGAGATTTGATCTGCCACTATATGTTCAAGAATCCTCGAAATCGCGCATAAAATCGAAATCGGCCTATAATCGCTCATGTTGGTAGGACATCTAACCTTCGGAATAGGATATACAATTCTAGTTTTCCACAGTGTGGGACAGATCCCGATGGTGAGGCTGTACTAAAAAATATGAGTGAATAATGGGAGAATCAGAGGCATATCCAAGGTTAGGAGCTTGCAAGACAATCTATCTGTTCCAGCAGCTTCAGACCTATTCTGCTTCAGCGCTCCAACCACATTCCGATACTCGACGTTTCTCCAATAAAATTTGTAGCCTTCATCCTCCAAAAAATTCGAGCCACCTGTATGCACACTATTAGATCCTGACGCAACGGAAGAGTAAAAATTATTTAATTCGTTCGTGGAGAAAATAAAGTTTTTGCACCCACCCTTGGCCTTGAGAGGTGTCTAAGCTTCTTTTAGAAGATGGTAGGACTGTCAAGCCTCTAAAAGATGCTTAGGTAATATTTCTCCTTGGCTGAACGAATAAGAGTTTACTCATTTCTCAGAACCTTGTAAAACGAGTAATTAGTCTCAGATTGATCTCTCCTTCATATTCTTCGCGCTCCATCCCTTGTCTTGATTACTGACCTGATTTCTTGCAACACGGAACTCGAATGTTTCGGGCTGATATATCGCAATGGAGCGTGCCTGTTGTAACAATCGGTTAAAGCTTTATTTAATACTGATACCATCAATATTCCAGTCACAGGGCTCCAGGAAGCGTTCCCCAAGAAATTATTTTCATTAAACCGACAAAAATCTCTCACGCAAACTATCCGTCTGTGAAGTCATTCTTGAGCTTATAGGTGATGTTGATTAATTCATGAGCAGATAAGAAACAAACGTGCTGTTGGAAGGAAACAATCTTCTCCGACACAATCTTTCTCTCGTTCACAATACACAGATCAAGAAGCGCCGATGACGTTCGAGTATGATGTGTACAACTGTAAGGAATTAAATATAAAGCCATGGCCTCAATAAAGGACAAAATCTGAGCCGAAAGCTGTATATGAGCAGAGGCGTTAAAGTCTCCAAAGATATTGAAATGCTTGTAGCCAGCCGAAAGGTTCATGAACGTCTCAAAGAAACTCATGAAATGACTGCAGTGAGGGGATCGATACAACCGCCAGAAGAACCACAGATAGTTCAACCATCAAGAACTTTGGCATACAAGTCCATCGGAATGCTGCAGAATCTTAACCCGTATGAAATCCGATATATAGATAGCCACCCCGCCTTCTGCCCTATGCAGTCTGTAGCACTTGAAAATCTGATATCCCTGCAATAAAATGAGCCCGTCTGAGATTGTGGGCTTGAGCCAAGTTTCCGACATGCAAATTGCGTGATATCCAGCAAGATGACGAAATTCATCCAGATGCGCCACAAGAGACTGACTATTGACATGACACATCTTAAGAAATTCTTATTGGTAGTTATCCATAATTTACCGTTTTCCTGCGCTCCGCCATTCTTCTTTGCAGGATGGGACAGCGGTCGCAGTCCAGCGCCGAATGTCCCAGGTCCGAGCGTTCGGAATTCTGTGAAGGCCATTTCCTGCAGTTATCACATATCAGTGACTCTTTCTCTTTAAAGCATCCTCTCGTCTCGTGATCACTCGCATAGTGACCACATAAGGGAGCAGATTTACAATTTTGCGCTAGATGACCAAAAGAGACATTTAAAGCATTGTAAAAGTTTAACATAATCAATTATCCTCATACCTGCAGAATAGTTAATAAAAACACATCCTTTAGCGAACAGAGAAATGTGCAAGTGGGAAGCCACCTCGATAATGCAGTTTGTACTCCTGTTATTCTTTGCAGGAAAGGTGTAAACGACCTTGATTTCTGAGGGATCGCAATCTTTGAGATTTAGAGGTACTAACTCGTTTTTTATTTCATCTCGAGCCATATTGCTAGGGATACCTCTAATCAACATCACTTGAATTTACCTTGAATTTACCTAGTTTCCTCTTCTATCCTAACCAGCCTTATCAAGTTCTTTGGATGCTTTTATCTTGTCTAAGTCAATCGAAAAGGCCTCCAAACGTATGTGATTCTACCCTGTCATTATAATGCTCTTTGACTTTTAAATTGTATTCGGATAGTTTTATCGCTCTCTGCAATGCCTCTTTTGTATCCTTCGCCATATATTTAGAAAAAGAATCTCCTTCAGGAACTACAATTAAATTCCTGATGTGATCCCCTCCATTGAGTAATCGCGATTCTTGCCCGCATATCATTCATTGAAACAACCGAAGCATACGATCGCATTGGCACGCTCGACGCAGCACATATAGCCGATCCGCCAATCGAGGAAACGCATGCCTCCACCACAGCTTTCTTAACCACCTCTATTGATTCCAGCGTAAAAGAATGCGAATTATTGTTTAATAGATTAATGTACGCAGAAGATAGCACGAATGCCTCTTTATACGCGCAAAAAGCCGCCTCAATCTGTGCTTTTTTTTCTTTCGGCCTTTACTCACTAAAAGAATTTTTGATACTTTGTCGCAATGCGATCTAATTGACTGTTTTAAGGCACTCACCTTAGACACATTCAATACGAGAACTTGTGCTTTGTCGAATGACGCGGACAAATTAGAGGTCAAGGAAAGTTTTCCAACGGCTTTGCCACGCTTGCTGTTGTTTACGCCACTGTCATGCTCCCAATAGAGGACGACACGACAGTCGTCTGCTCTGACCTGCTCCCACTCCGAGTATCCATCGCACATAAGCCAATAAGAGGCAACACATATGCGTTGGCAGAGATTTCCGATTAGAAAGATCTGCTCCGAGAAAAGCAAGTCAAGAATTAGCAAGAAAGATTGGCCAGAATCATCATTAAAGGCAGCAGATCCGACGTAAAGACATAATAGACGTAGTAGACCATGCAAGCTAGAGAGCTTTAATTCGTGCGTTGCAAAAGAAGGCCTCGCAGGGCAATTGGCAGAAAATATTCACAAATCTACGGAGAAGAAACGACATCTAACAGAGTACTGACGAATCTGAGACAAGCATTTATTTCTCAGCTTGACATCCTGTTCCAACGTCATATCAGTGTAGGAAGTGCAGCAATTGTCCAAATGAGGGAGGACCAGAGCAACAGCAAGTCTAATCCTGAAAGATTCCGGCAACAAGTGTCTGCACAATTTAAGCTGATATAACACAGCTCTTATTTTCTTCGTCACATTATTGACCTGTTTGTCCCATGACAAGTTGCTGGATATTCCAAAGTATTTAATCTCCGTCATGAATCGAACAGGAGTCTCAGCAACTATGATGCTTGGCAGTATGTCAAAATCAACGGCGTTGATATAACGTGCTATATCCACAATGATAGCTTGCGTTTAAGCTTCATTTATTAAGAGCTGATTGGCCATAGCCCAATCAATTATGGAGTTTATAGCTACGTTAATCCTTCATATGGTTATTTTGATTACCCTTGACGGTTCGCAGTCCAAACAAATAATCAAGTCAGTATAAAAATTATATCTACAGTTACTGAAGGTGCTCCTAAAATCCGATAAATATAAACTGAAGAGCACAGGTCCAAGGACAGAGCCCTGCGATACACCAACAGTAATGTCCGTAGGGATGGACTCGGCCACTTCTTGTCTTTGACCACCTGTGTCCTACCCGTGAGATGCCATAAAAGCACCGAGTGAGAGAGGTGCATACCTAGTTTTTCCATTAGAGAGGTTTTTCTATTAGAGAGGTGCATATCTAAACTTTTCTATTAGAATTCCATAGATTACTCTGTCAAAGGCCTTTGAAAAATTGACTCTCCTTTGATCTGCAACATATCTGATGTCATCAAATGTACTAATTAGACATGTTTGTGTGAAATAAGTCCTTCTGTACACAGACTGTCGTGAATCGAACAAATCAAACCTCTCTAGGAAAGAACAAATTTGCCCACGCACAATTCTTTCCATCATCTTTGACAACGCAAGAAATATTGAAATTGGTCGACAATTATTAACGGCTGCAGGATTCCTCACTTTAGGGATATGACACACCATCCCAGACTTCCAACGAACGAGAAAAACACCATGCATTAATGAAAAGTTAAAAATGTGCTCTATAGGCAGAATGCAAGGAGTCACGAACTTCAGCAACCCAAGAGAGACACCATCAGAGCCAACCGTGCTGATTTCCTGAGACCAAATGCTTTATTAATGTCCATCGGAGTAACATAATTCCAGTAAAATTTATTATATTGTCAAATTCTTCTTCCCATCTGAGATCAATGTCACTGATATTTCGTCCACCAGCCTGAGCAAAATAAGCATTTAATTCATCCACTGTATGTTGAAGTTGTAAATTGTTACTTTTGGCCTTAACAAGACCAAGATGCCTCAACTTATTCCAGACTTCCCCGGTGGATTGGGAGCCACAGAATGTTGACAAGTAGTAGTCGCTTTTGGCCTTTCTCACTGCGGTGCACTCTATTTCGGAGCAGCTTGAAGCTCCGATAGAAATTTATGTCGCCTCTCCTGTGCCATATCCTTCTAGCAAGATTTCTCTCCTGCATCGCCCTTCTGAGTTCAGGAGTGATCTACGGAACATTTTTATAGTGAGAATCCTCTGCATGTTTATTATAACAAACAAACAGTTTCGAGTTAGCATATCCATCTTCTGATCAATGGACCTTTCTTCAATCAACATCAACCAGTCTAAGCCTTGTATTTCAGAGAAAAAGACCTCCTCGTTGAATTTAAAATTACGACACATAACGAATCTGTTCGAGCATTGTTGCATCCTGATACTGTATCTGGTGTATATAAGATCATGGACTGAAAAAAATGCCATGCTGGTCAAAACCAATTATCTTCATACTGTCAACGATGCAAAGACCAAGCAAGGTGCTGGAGTCTCTCAAGTGATGCGTGTACAAATGTGGTCCGGTATACAAATTAGCACAGTCGATGAAGTTTTTGCCTCTATAATTTAAAGGCTTAGGACGCTCGCACGGAATGCAAGAGATCTGGGTTCGAAGTAATATTTTTCGCAATAAGAATTAATTATTTACAGATTTTAATATGTTAATTAATATTATTAAGATCATTTCGAAGATGCGAATTGCATTAAATATTTGCTAAATTGCTAGTCATTTTAACTCATGATAATACTGCGGTAGTTCAGTAGAGTTAGCGTTTTCATTTTTCATTTGAAAAATCATTTCAACACGCGTTTCTAGGGACTACATACGTAGTATATAAATTCACACAAGAATCATACAAGCATTTAAGATCCAGTTAGACCGTTTAAGGCTTTGATTTCTATAGTTTGTGTTATTACATTTACGGTCCTATAATATATTATATAATATAATGTACGTATTAATTATAATAATGTATGTATAAATATAATTATATTAAATATATTTAATATATTAAATATATTTCTGATGGGAAAATACAAAAAATATTAAAAAACTGATTTTTAATTTTTGAAACAATGCTCTACACTTTTAAAAAATTTGAATACGACATATTTCACTTATGGAATGATTAATTCATCATAATTTTTTGAAGACAATACTCAAATATTTTCAATAAAAAACATTCATTAAAATATTTTTATTTTTTTTTAAGTCAAAATTTTCGTGAAAACAGTTTTTTGTAGATGTAATATTATGCTACAAGTGTGTGAGATTTTTTCAGATTTTTTTAATTCACACGTTAGGAAAATAAAAATAAAAAATTAAAATCGACATTTCTCACCATTACTACTAAATGGATAAATTTAGTAAGTTGAAATTTTATGTGATCCTTTATCGAGCTGAACAATGTGATATATATAAAATTATATTTAAAATTGAATTTGAGGGCATTTTTCATATGCTTATTGAGCTATACCTTTTATTCAGGAAATGCTGTAAATATTGTAAATAAAGAATTAGTTAACATATATGCATAAAAATTGATATTCTTAAAAAAAATTGGAAGTATTATAACCTAAATATTACATATTAATAATGAGTCAGACTCAATATTTGTAAGGAAAGATAATGCTCAATAAAACATTTCAAGAAAATTAAAAAATTAAAAATAAATTTATTCTAAATGAATGAATAAAGAATAGTAAATTAATATGGATGTTTCGATTTAACTTATTGTAAATCTTCCTAAGCATAAAATAATAATTTTAAAGAACGGAAAATTGTGATAAAATTATAAAATCGATGAAAGTGATTAAAATATAAAATAAATCACATAATATAAATATTATACAATTTAAGAAAATTTAAGAAAAAGTTTTACATGCTCCTTTAGTAATTATTTTAGAATTGATTAACATAATTTTCCTCTATAATTAACTTTTATTTACTTGTTTATCACAATTAGTTACAAAATTGATCTTTACAATAATATTTTTTATGTCAGAAATATTTTCTTTAGTCTTCAGTTCTATTTCCAATTGTTATTTTTTGGCTTTTGCTGGATTAGACATGAACCTAAGAAGATTAAGAAGATTAAGAAAGTAAAAATAAATTTATTTTGAAATATAAAAGAATAAAATTATAACAAATTAATGTGAATATTTTGACTTCACTAACAATAAGTGTTTCTCAGTATGAAACAAAATAAAGAACGGAAAGTTTAAAATATAATAGAATCAAAAAATCAATAAATGATTAAATTTACGTATTTTTTTAATTTAACAACGTAATTACAACATTCAAATATTTCATTTCAGATTTTGTATAATTATATATTAGGTGTTGGAATTAATTCGTAGCGTTTTTTAATGAAAGAATGTTATTTATTTCACATGAGCATTAAAAAATACATTAATGAAAGTACTTCCCATCACTTGTAAAACGCTACGAATTAATTCCAACACCTAATAAATGTATTACGATACTATTACTACTATATTGAATTAATAATGATATAAATTTGATTGTTTGATGCTTCGAAGTTTGAAGTATCGAAGTTTGAAGTATCAAAGATTCGAAGCTCAAAACCTTCGAAACATCGAAGTTTGAATGTCGAAGCTTTCAAAACAAATCACCAGCCCTAGATGAAATCTCTATTTTTGAAATCAATAATTGATATTTTAAGCTGAATGATTCATTACAGAGATTTCAAAAGAGATTTTAAGCTTTCAAATGCTTTTTTTGATTTTTTATCTGCGATAATTTTTCACCGAGTTACGGCGTTCTGAATATTGGGTAATTTTGAGCATGTTTGAAAGTGTTCCAAAATTTCTGTTAAGTATTTAAACAAAGTAAAGATTGACCTTAATCAAAATATTTTCCTTCATTTTGTATAACTTTTTCCTATCTTTCTAGCAAAAAATGGATATCACGATAAAAAAATTCTTCTTTGGAGTTATGATCCAATTTTCAAAATTTTCGTACATCTTCGAAATTATGAAAGTGTGTATCCTCTAGAGCATTGACCGGAACAAATGAAAATCATATGGAGCAATATTTGGAGAATACGCGGAGTGCGATAAAACTTTTCAGTTCTAATAGCGTTTACTTCATTGATATACAATATATTGCAACATGAAGTTGAGTTGCCGTGAAGACATTTTGCGTTGTTTACTCGTAATTGGAAATCATTTTTAATCATTTTTTTTGATAATGCTTGCTTCAATTTGCATATAATTGTTGTCCATAACGATCAGCGGTGACAGTTTCTTTCGAATTTAACAGTTCGTAGTGCACAACACCTTCATGATCCTATCATATACACAGCAATATCTTTGAATAACTGTGAATATTGCGCCTCGAAGTGAATGTTGCTAGTTAGTTGCTGAATCAACACATGATTTTTTTCGTTTGGGATTATCAAAATATATCCATTTTTTATCCCCAGTAACAATTCGATACAAAAAATTCTTTTTTTGTTTAGCGAATTGCAAATGTTTAATCGGTTTGTAATTTCAATTTCGGCATTTTATAATAATTGATGTGGAACCCTTTTCCTTCTTTATGAATCTTTGCCATATCATGTAAATGTTTAATAACTGTTGTACGATTAACATTTAATTCTTTCGCAAGTTCTGAAATGAATTGTGCTGGATTTTCATTGAATAATGCTTGCAAATCTGTATTTTTCATCTTTTTTGATTGTCCCGAGAGAGCTTTGTTGCCAACACTGAAATCACCACATTTAAATCGTCTAAACCAATATTCACATGTTTTTATTAATGGAGCAACATTACCATAAGTTTCTATCAGAATTCTATGATTTTCAACCGTCGTTTTTTTTCTGATTAAAAAACAAAAACATCGCATGTCGAAAATGCTCTTTAGAAAACTTTATTTTTAAAATGGCTTAAACACAATGTTTAATGCGTCTTAGTAAATGACTAAATATCAGTGGAGTAATAGTAAAGGATTAAGAAGCAATAGCTGCAATCGGAATGTCTTCGATAATATTGACATTAGTGTCATCTCTTGCAAAACCTTCAAAACTAAATTACACTCCTAATAAATGGATAGTATAAGTATATTCAGTCTTACGTTCGATCAGTGTAGTTGTTTTGTTATAATCATATCTGTACAATTTGTTAAACTATTTTTATATTACAATACAAAGCAAAGTTTAACATTTTTGAAAATGATTATCAATTCGCTTAATGTTGTTTAAACTTTTATTAGCGTCTGTAAATTCAATATATCTGTCAGAAAAGGCCATTACACATAAAAGTCGTAATCGTAATCATAAGATCGTAAAAAAACAATAAATTGATTGGCTACTGCATCAGGGCCAAGCGTTGTCGCGTTCTTTGCGCAGAAACAACATGAGTGAAATGTCATAACCTCAAAGTCGTGATCATAGTTACAAGTTTTTATCTCGTCGAAAAATGCGATTAATGCCTTATTCTTATAACCAATCAACGAGAGGACAGTCACGTGACTCGTTGTCTCGTTGTCAATCAATTTATCAATATAATTTTTATAGTCTTACGGTTATGACTAAAACTACTTTTATGTACAATGGTCTAAACATCAATAATTGAAGCAGATATAGAATTAAAAGAAAACATAGAAAAATTATTGCTTGATAGCATTTTTCATTATAATAAGTTGAAAATAACAGAAGAAACCTATTTCGATTATCAAGAATCTTTTAAGTTACATAATTTTGAAATAATTGAAGATGATAAAGAGGCATGGAGTGAAGATAATTTAAATTCTTATCCTCAATGTTTAAATGATGACGCAGTCTTTGATAGTTCTTATAAAAGACAAGCTGTTGAATATTGGCGAAATTGGGACGTTAATGAAAAAAATAAGAATAAAAAGAATCGTCCGCTAAAATCAGTACAAAATAAATTTAGAAGAGTTTCATCTGAACGTTAATTAAGATGGGAAAAACAATTACATTTAGGTGAAAATCGTATAGAAAAATTATTTTACATCTCCAAATTTACACATGATAAATTTACTGCAGCTGTTGAATCAGGATTCATAGTTCATGAATGATCATATCGATTTAAAGGTGAGCTTTACAAATTCAAGAAGAAATATGAAATTTAAATTCTATATTTAAAGCATCTCACAATTGGGTATCAAGATTTAAGGAGTTTTATTTCGAGAAAAATTATGAAATTTGTAACTAAAAAAACAACAGAAGATTTCATTATTTGCAAAAACAAAGAGCTGATAATTTTCTGAAAACGATGAAATCACTTATTGAATAATTTGAATTGAAAATGTTTTTAATTTTGATCAAAGTGGTTTCCATTAAAAATTTATTTTGAAAGATCATTGTCTTATCAAGGAGTAAAGAAAGCAGATCGTGTCGTGCAATCTATGTAATCTACTTCACGCTGCAAATGCTTTGAAGCATTCTTTGATTGCTCAATTTGTAAAATTATGTCTTCTGATTGGAATAAAGCATTTGCAACTTTAAATGGATTGCATCCTTCATCATCAACAACCCATTCATACACAGTACAACCAATAATATTGTGTAATAGAAATTTGCTAATATCTTCATTTATTGTATTAAAAGAAGCTAATTGTATATTTGGACCAAGAGTACAAAGAACCTTATGTATGTGTGTTTACACCAATAAATATATATTATTGTAAAAGCATCAAAATCTGGTAAAATTGGCTTCAGATAATTTTCCTTTCACAATAAATTTTCAGATTGCATTTTACTATTAAACAATAAATATAAATTTGCATAAATGAAATAGTATAATGAAATTATAATCTCTGGTGTCTCATTCCTATAATATATTTTATACTTTATTTAAGAATTTAATAACAGTTGTAAAAAAGTTCTTGATTTACATTTCTTAACATTCATATTTCTCATAAATCATTTAAAAATGTGATTAGAAGAAGTTTATTTTCTAAACATTGCTTTTAATAGCGTTCTTTTTATCGATTTATGGACTGGACATTGTCCTAATATCATTTCAGATTCAATATCAGCAGAAAAATATTACTACAATAATTATATCGAAAGGTACTACAGCGAAAATATGATCATTAGATGTTTATGGATTAAGAATTTGGAAAAATTCTGCTGAAAGATTTTAAAATATTATTTTGCAATTGAAAAGTAATTTTGCATGAACGAAATAATAAAATTACAATCTTTGAGACTTAATCGATTGTCATCATATGATATCATAACTTATTTAAATATTTGTGGTTTAAAAGTGGTTAAACAAACGAAAGATAAGAAGGATTTGAAAATCTAGTAGAATTTAATTTTGATAAAACTTCAACATGTGATATCGAAAGTTGCAATAATATAGCTATAGTAAAATGGTCGTGGTGCAAGAAGTTATGTTTAAAACATTTCTTCGAGTATCATTACTGTAATGAATATAATGAGTAAATGAATAAATGATACAAATATAAATTTATTATATTTTTTATAAACTCTCTGATGTTGGACAACAAGTCAAGTGGAATACGACTCGATGTCTCACGTCTGCTCCATGACGATCACATACAGAGAAATTAGATATTGAGATGCGACGTAATAATAAAAATTAACGGCGTTAGAATTAAGAAGTATCAAGCTGAAGATAACTCAAAGATGAGTTGTAACGTTCCTTCTTGTTGTTGTGTATTCTTATTGTTTTATATTAATGATATCTTATTTATAATCAGCGTAGATTTATAACCAGTTCCTATAGCTTTCATGTTTTATATATATTTATTTTTTATTATTTTTATTAATATAAAGAGTCTTTAACAAATTTTAAGTTAATTTAATCGATTATTATTATTGTATAAACATTTAAAAATTATTTTATTATTAAGTATAATACATTTAGAAATTATTATCCTATTGTTTCGATAATTACTTACGCACATGAATACAAATAGCGTGTATATGGAAGCGTTCATGATTAATTCTCGAAAATGATATGTTATAATATAACTTTATTATATATTGAATTTGGAAAAAAATAATCTTTAATTTGGTAAAAAAAAGTTGAAAAATTTGAAAAAACTGAGGATGATGAGAGCATCTTTTAAAAAAAAATTAAAAAATTTTTTTCTTTGCAACTTTAAAGTTTTTTTTAAAACCAACAATTTTTGTTTAAAAAATTGTTTTCCATCTTTTGTATAATACTTTCGATGACATTTAGCTTGAAAAAAAATACTGTTTTTTTTTAAAGGAATATTTCATCCCTTAAATATGAGTTAGCGCATGTATAAAAAAAACTTGTCTCTTAGATTTTTGTGTTTAACAACATATATCATGGAGAATCAAATCAGTTCTGGATAGTCCCTTCGATTGTGAAACATCCCTGTAATTCACTTGATGATATCAAAGCATTCTTTCATTGATCATTAGTAAAATTCTTTCTTCTGATTACACTGTAATGAAGTACTTTAAAGCATTTATAGTGCCAAGTAGACGGCACGTAATATTTATGTTACCTGCAAATAACGGAGTTGCAAAGCAGCTGGTGAATCGCCGATAACTTCTGATGCTTCCCGCAGAGCCCTACTGGCTTTCTGTTCACCTTCTGCGGCAATCACCTAATAAAATAATTATGAAATTGTGGATATATAAATGAAGATAAAATAAATGGTAAGTGGTTTGCATAAAGGGGGAGTAATCGCCAATGACCTTGACTTTGACATATGTTGTATACTCTGAGTAACAAGTTTTAACTGGCGTTTGTCCTTCGTTAAAAAATTATTAACAGAATGTTTGAAAAATGATGTCTTTTTTCTATTACACTCGTCAACAAGATTATAACATAGGTAAATTTATATTAAAATTTCACATAAACTCAAATAAGCGTAACTTCGCGAAAAATGATCCCATTTAAAAATTTCTTTTTTAATTTTTAAAGGTGAAGTCTTTCGACTTTACAAATTTTTCTATGGATTTTGAATCTACCTTACTCCCACCTAACATCTTTTAGAAAATAAGGACATGTTTTTTTTTAATAGAAATTTTGATAGTTTGACGCAATCTACATGTGGAATAATTTTTTTTTGTAGATGTTATGATAACCATCGAGATAGAGTATAGATGTTTCTTTTATAAATTAAAAAAAATTTATATGATTTCTTTCGAAGAGATACAATGTATCAAACTTACTTATGCATTTAATTCAATTAACCAGCATTAGCATTACCCGATGCGTATTACGGGGAGGTTGTTAGATTTTGCGAATGTTCCGCCTCGTTTTCGGATGATCTTTTGTAAACGTGTATGCATTTTGACGCAAGCTCTAATTGAAGCCTGAGGAATTTCTCATCACATTCACTGCTTCCAATTACTGCAGATTTGTTGCTGATTTCTCTAATCTTCATAATCTTTTTCCCATCATATCCCATATATGTTTAGAAGAGAGAAGACGTGCGATAAGCTCAATTCACACGGTCCTCATGAGCATGGGATTGTAATACGTTCAATCAGCGCGTCATGGCCGAGACTCCCAGTGCGCTCGCGGGATGGTTCCCAACAAGCAATTCACTGGTTGGAGCGAACGACTATTCACGCTCTACCAGCTATGCAGGCTGGTTCCCGAGCATGGTAACGCAACTCACCCATCGGGGCCAGAGGCCCCTAGCCAACATCTAGCTATCAACCACTACCCCCGCGAACCTACCCATAATTGGGCGTGGGCAGTCTCTGCGTATCCAAACTTGGTACCAATCTTGATCATCGGATTTTCGTAGCCTAGGCTGCTCCCAGTTTGCGTCGCCTACACGCGACACTGATTAGCTCTTCGGGAGCCGCCAAGGCGCTACTCTCCGGGGACGCTCCATAGGAATCGCTCAACCGGGCCTAGCCCCGAGGCAGAGTGTCAAGCTTTCAACTTCAGCCTCTTCCCTACGAAGACTAAAAAATATATTGGCTTATCCATGATCTTAAGGCAATCAAGTAATTAGATAGCCTCGTGCCTTATCGTGAAGCCGACCTTATATGGGGCGCTGGTAAAACTCGAACTCGGAATGGTAAGTCAACGAGTCGAAACGCACAAAACGTCAAATCACCGACGCCCGCCATACATGTTTAATGGGATTCAAATCCGCGCTTATTGGAGGATGTGGTAGCATCTCAATGTTTTATTCTGATATAGGACAACGTTCACTCACATACCGCCAGAATTCCAATTAACTTTCTTAAAAGAAAACAACATTCAGATGTTATCACATTCATCAATGAGCGCGGATTTGAATCTCATTGAATATGTACGGAATATAATGGAAAGAAGGCTACGAAGATTACAGAAACTGCCAACAAATTTGCAGCAACTGGAAACAGCATTGCATCGAATATGCTGGAAAATTCCTCAGGCTCCAATTAGAACTTGTAACAATGTGCGTGCACGTTTAAAAGAGGTCATCTGAAGACAAGATGAAAGATTTGCAAAACTGAACAGCAACCTCCCTGTGATGCGCATCGGGCATAATGCTAATGCTGACTATATAATTGCATAAAATGCATAGGTAAGTTTGATACACTGTATTTCTTAAAAAAAATTGTACAAAGCTTAATTTTTTTAATTTGTAGAAGAAACGTCCATACTCTACGATGGTTATTATGACATTTACGAAAAAAGGTTACTCCACCCTGTAGATTACATCAAACTATGTAAATTTCTTTAAAAAAAATGCGTCCTTATTTTTGACAAAATGTCAGGTAAGGGTAAGAATTCAAAATCCATTGAAAGCTTCGTAAAGTACAGACTTTACTTTTGAAAATGAAAAAAAATTTCTAAATGCGACCATTGTCTGCGGAGTTACTTATTTGAATTTATGCGAAATTTTGATATAAATTTATTTATGCTATAATTTTATTAAATGTAATAACGAGTGTATATAAAACAGGAACTTTCTGTTTTAAAATTGTATATTTTATAATTTTCCACGCGAAGCGAGATCAACCTCATCTTTCCCCCTGCCAAATGGCGTCCGACTTTCCACGTAAAGCGAGATTCACTTCATCTCTCCTCTGTCTAGAGGAATCAAATTAGAGAAAGTGTGATGAGTTTAAATCGAACTTCATAAGAGGGGGAAATGGATCTCGCTTTGTATAAAAAATTGTATGCCCCTAGGCAGAAGGCTCTCACTTTAACAAGAAGGGAGATGAGTAGAACTCATTTTGCATGGAAAGTCCTGCGTCTCTTGGCAGAGCGGGAAAGTGAGATGGATTTCTTTTTTTCCTCTTGTCTTGTTCTTCTCTTCTTTATTTCCAGAGCGAAAGAACAAGATCAACAATTATTCTATTCTAAATAATTTTGTGTAGAAGGAACACGTAAGAACGAGGAAGGGCTCTACTCCTCCCCCTGTATCCCTACCCCGATTTCATACTAATTTAATCCAACTCTTATCTGATTGTGAGATTGACCTCGCGTAGGAAGTGCGCCTCTAAGCAGAGACAGTGGGACGGAACTCATTTCGCGATCGTCCCTTAATCGGTTCACCACATACCTCTCTTCCTGCCTTGAGTTATTTGAATTTTTATGTAAAACAGGGAAATAATTATTAATATTGTCTGTTAATAATCTTTTAACGAAGGAAGAGCGTTGCCTAAAACTTGTTGGGTGTTACTTAAGAATATGATCTTGACAACATATATCAAAGTCAAGGTCATAGATGGTTGCTCTCTTTTTATACATCAAGTAAATTATAAATAAAAGGAGGGTACAGTCAACGCAAGATGTTTTTAATGAATGTTTTTAATTCATACATGTCAAATATTTATGTTAATTATATAAAGATCACAAATGTTTCGATCACAATTCCATCTAGCCATTTTCAATATGTCAATTAATAAAATAGTTAAATTAACAGAGTACAAAGAATACGAATATAAATTTCAAACATCATGTAATTTAAGCTATAATTCGTTGTATATAAATTCACGATAGGTCAGATTATTAAATTTATTTGATTATGATATAAAATCTTAATGCTCCTGAGTAGTCAGCTAAGAACTCTGCGTTAACGGTGGCGATACAGAATTAGACGGCGGTCTGGCGAAACTGGTAGCCACACACTCAAGCACGAGCCCATACGCTCGCCTTCGGCGCGCCAAGAGTGAACGAGACAGCGAGCCGTTCTTCTCGCTCTAATCACTTGTTTCAAGCGATCGAAAATGCTTTCTCGACAATCTCAACCGTTCGGCATCAATAAGGGGCGAGGGATATTCTAAATAACATATAAGTTTTAATAAATAGTAGTAATAATGTACCTTTCCTATTAATTCAGAATAGTATAAATCATGTTATGACGTAAAAGTTTACGAGATATTTGATTGTTTTTTGACGATTTTTCGATGCAATATATATCTCCTTCATAAACTCGAGCAAGAATAGTTTAATAGAAGTAGAATTTTACCGGAAAAAAATTATAAACCAGTATTTTTCTTCACGAAAATCTTCGGAAGGCAATCAGAAAAGAAATGCGTATGTTTGAGACTCGAGACTTGTGAAGGAAATATGCGAAAAAAAATCGAATAGTTGCAAAAAGTATGTTTTTCGCTTATGAAACGAAAGATATTGATTGTATGGAAAAAAATTCGAAAAAATGTAGTTATTCGAAATACCTACAAAATGAAACGTGGAACATTAAAATCGATCTATAAGTTGAGTAGAAAGAAAATAAAAACCACCAAAAAAGGCCTTTTCTTCATTCGCTCTCTGTTCATTGAGACTCTGTTCATTTAAACGCAAAGCTATGAAATTCTCATAAAATGTAGCTCTCATATGACGAACAAATCTAGTTTTGAATGAGCCTGAAATGTTCATTAGTTTTTGCAAAAAGACATTTGTTGACTAAAAACTTGCGGAAAATTTAATTACTTTGAAATTGAATTGAATTACTTCATCTTTGAGCAGTCGCATAGCAATTTACAGGAGTGAATTTTCTTCTTCAAGAGTTGCACCATCGTACACATAGCAACAAAATCATTTTTTGCAGTTAAAATATTTTAAAACGACTTTAAAAAATCGCCTGGTTGCACGTTCTTTCACTATACAATTATTGCGAAGAATATTTCCGAAGCCTCAGTAGCCGAACCTGGCTAAGACACTCTCCCCGAAAAGTCGAGAGGTCCCAGGTTCGAATCCTGGCTGAAGTAATATTTTTCGCAATAAAAGTTTCTTATTTGATTAAAGAGATGGATTTATATATACTCGCGATTGTCCAATATTTGAGATTAATTAAATTCATGAACTTAGAATATTATACAATATTATTCGTAACTTCCAACTTTGACCGATCTATAGGCACTCTCTACCTTATTATATTGTATTATTTTAATATCAATTTAATATTTTGAAAAATAATGATGATAATGGTATTAATAAATAAAATAATTATTGTATTTTAATCATAAAAATATACAATAAAATACGTAATTTGTTTTTATTATAGTTTTTATATAAAAAATGAAAAATATATCTATATGAAATATATTTGTCAGTATATTCTCTAAAAATGAGAATATATGTTCACTAAAGATATTGAAATTAATTGTTACCTAACTTCGCTTCATTTTGGTTAGAAATCCTCTCTAGAGAGTCGCGACTCGAGACGAGTGGAGCCGACGTTTGTATATAAGGTAGTAGTGTTAACAAAATCGATAACAGAGAGAGAAATATAATATATCTCGATTAGTATCTCTGTCTAACCTTAACGCTGTGTTAAAGCTAGACAAAAGTAATATGGCTAGGCGAATGCTAACCAACTATATGTTAGTGCGTATACGCATATGCGGTATGTATAGATGTGTGTGAAAGGTCAGGGAAGGGGAAATGCACACAGCCGCTGGGTCTGAAAGAGGAGAAGCGCGTCGCCGTATTAGAAGGGGAAAGGGAGTTTGTTCCTTTTCTCTTTCTAACTCATTATCCTCTTTTCCACTCGATGTAAGATGCAGTTTTCTCTATTCCCGTTGCGGCCTATACTTACATAGTAAGTCCTTTGTGCTCTCTCTTCTTTCTATTGTATTTTCAGTCACGTTCACTATTCTTCTTCCGTACGCGATTTTATTAAATAGATATGCTATTTATTCAATGATATTTGAGATCAGTAGGAATACTAGGCGGGTTCTAACTCAGGTCCTCTGAGGGGAGCATGGGGCGCGGGGGGTACTCGGTGGCGCGGGGAGTACTGGTAGGCGCGGGGAAGGGGCGCGGAAAGTCCCGGCGTTATCAGTGTTTACTGATATGATGATATGTATCGCTGTGGTCCCAATAATACGTGACACCACAACATAGCGATACATATCATCATATCAGTAAACACTGATAGCGCCGAGACTTTCCGCGCCCCTTCCCCGCGCCTACCAGTACTCCCCGCGCGGCCGAGTACCCCCCCGCGCCCCGCGCCACCCTCAGAGGATAAACGCATCTTGCGATGCTCCATGCTGTGTATATATATCCATAATGTTTAAAAAACGTTTCTTTTGCATATGGAATGTTAAAACTTACATGTTACTGCAGTTCTTCTTCATTTCGTACAATGCATTGCTGTCTTCAGCGTAGTACATTTTTCAACCGTTCGTACAACCGAGTATCGCAAGACTAATTGCACCCGCGTAAATTGCGATATATAACTTTTAGAATCGAAGAGGGGATAACTCCCCCCTCTTTTTTTCTAAGAATTGCGAACCTGTTGCAACACGTTTGAGAATATAATGAACCAAGAGTCGTCCGACGAAGAAATACTGTCCGACGATAGTGGATGTACTAGTGATATGAGCGAGTATGAAATGGATCGCATAAAAAAATTCGTGTCGTCACGTCAGGGTGCATGAGACCGGGTCTTTCGGTAGGCTAGACGGCTGGTCGTGTACCAATTGCAGACTATCTTTGTACATTATATTCTCATGCAGCATGTGTCCACTTTGCACACATTAAAAAAAAAACATGGAAAACTACGAGCGAGTAGAACGCGAACTGTTGGAACAGTGCAGCCAAGTCGCTACTCTGGTGGAGTGTTTCTCATGGTTGCAACGATGCGACGAATGCATCGAGCAGCTCGAAGAACTTTGTCGTGCCAAGATTCCGATGAGTGTGATCCCCAAGCTGTATTGTGGGAATTGAAATCCCCTCCAAAAAAGACCTGCAAATTGTGTAAAAAATCGTTCCCATTCTCGATTCGAAATAAGCCCAACGTTAGGAGGCCGATAGCATGAAACTATAATATCACTAAGGCCTCTCTCTCTACATAGATCTTAATCACACAAGTTTCAAGTTTACCATCCAGTTCCAGATGTTTGCTATCCTCCTGTACTTGATTCCGTTTTTAATTGCAATCAATACGCCACCGCGATCTAGTCTATCCTCCCTCACCGTATTGAATCCTCTGAGCATAAAACATTTATACGGTGAATTATGTATCTGAAATCAAAATTATATTAAATTTCTCACAATGTTTAGACAGTTCGTTATATTTAGACAATACGGAATTCGCATTCTATTGAAGTATATGCAACTTCTTTAAATCTACGTTATTATTACTTGTTAGGGGCATTATTATCACCGCTCTTTAGCGAGTGGGCAGCCGCGTGTACTTCGATAGTCTTCTTATTTCTATTACCTAATATTTCGGCATCTCTATCAGCTAATACAATATTTACGATATCACTCAAAGCCTCCTTAACGTTACCCTTTTTACTCCAGCGCTGCTCTATAAGATGGATTCTCCTTGGCCCTCTTCGTCACCTTCCTCTTTTGATTACTGCCTCCATGGGAAGGAGCGGGAATTCTCTCAGAGACTTAGCAGGTACAATTCTCCATGGGCTGATATTTCTCTCGACCAACAATTTCTTGCTTCCTTAAATAGTAAGTTGTCATGATCCATTACTCTTGCAATCTCTATGTGTTTCCTGAATATTGAACAGTTGCGGTCCGAAGTATTATGCTGACCTCCGCAGATAGTTTCTCCAACGTACACGGGGGCTTCCCAGTTGCCCGCATAATTAAGGCAGACCACCGGTCTCTCACAGTATTTACTGATGTGACCGAATCGATCATCTGTAGCATAACTTTACTGATTGTACAGGGTGCGTTAGGTATTTGAGGACACTCACATATGTGCTTGTCACTTCGCAGCAATATATTTTTCTTTCTTTTTTCCTTTCAGATCATAAATGGATGGCAATAAGCTAACTCATGAAATGAAAAGACACACTATTATCGTCGCTATACACGCGAATCACAGCGATCTTGAAATTTCCGAATTTTTGAATTTCGCCCGATCGTTTGTTCACAAAGTTCGTCGAAAGTTAGAAGTATCTAATGGCAATGTTCAAAGTGTTGCCAAGCGCAAAATACATAAAGCACGTTCAGACACAGTTAGAACATCACAATTTGTGCAGCAAGTCCAGGGCATTATTGCCCCCCAAATCACATAACCCCAAACATGTGGCCACCTAGCTCCCCTGATCTTAATCCTTTAGATTACTATGTATGGGGCGTTGTAGAACGGGAGATCAATAAACATCCCCATAACACGCTTGATTCCCTCAGAGCAGCTATTGCCAGAGTAATGACACATATGGACAAGGCTCCTTTGATTCGAGCATGCAAACGTTTTCGGCAGAGAATTGAAGCTGTTATTGCTGCTGAAGGTGATTTTATCGAATAATTATATTGCCTACGAGTTACTTACTTTGCTGTAAAAAAGTCAATAAAATACAATAAGTTTTCTAAGAAATATACGCATTTTAGTTTTATAGTCAATATGTCCTCAAATACCTGACGCACCCTGTATATAAGGGACCAAGGGAAGCACCGCCTTCCAATAATGCTGACCAGAACCGTTTTATCCCTGATCTCTAGACATACTCAGAATCTACGAATTCCTTGGTCAATTTGTCGCGTGTTTTCATCCTAAATAGGTTAGAGATCATGATGTTAGAATTCTCTTCTTCAATGATAGTCTTGAGCTTATTCATACTCATTTTCTCTGGAATTTTCTTTATTACTATCTTTCTGCTGTACTTATATCTCGGAATGTATGTCGTTACGCCAAACTCCTCAAGCAACTTATTAAATAAGATATTATTAGTCGTAATCTTCGATTGGAAAGAGACTTTCCATGTATCTCGGGAGTATTTATTGATTTGGCTAAATTTAATATTACACTTGTTCAGCATACCTGAGACTTTAATTATTGATATTTTCTTCTTGTTTTTTCCGCTGATAGATTTAATTCGGAACATAACCACATAAAGGGCTTTATTAAAGGTATCATATTTGCGTTTTCTTTCAGCCCCGGCTGAAGACTTGTCAGTATTTTTTTTTTAGTTTACTTTGATATTGCTTGGCAGTCCGGTTTGCTTCTTACTAATTTCGTTCGGCATTAGATCCTAAGTAGTCATCTTTTTCTTAGCACTCTTCCCCTCTTGAGAAGGCTTAGACGCTGCCTCGCTTACAGTGTTCTGATCTTCCGTAGGTGAATGTCCTCGTTTTATTATCCACATCCGTGTCTTCAACGCTAGACTTCTTCATACTCGGTTTTCCCGTTGATATTTGCGTCACAAAATCATCTTTAGTTTCCTTATAGCATGGACAGCCCACATGTTTGCCGGTTGGCGGATAAGAGGTTAGAAGTCGACAATTCGAGTGTCCCACACGCAGAGCCGAATAAAAATTGTGTGGAGCAAGAGCTCTAGCGTCCTCTAGAGGGCGAAATAAAAAAAGAAAAAACCCTCGAGATAATGATAGTTCCATCGCTACCGCGATTTATAGCCAAAAATGCACTTATAGGGCATGCTGTAATACATCCTACCGCCACGCTTACCGGAAGTCTATAAATGTCGATGTGCTGGAAAAACAATGATCTCTGATAATTTCGTCGAAGTTCGAGCTTCGCTTTAGGATCTCCTTAAACATTTGAGTTTACAAAGTTAGTTATGAGATACTGGCCCAATAAGTCCCGGTGTTGATTGAAATACCATAAATAAAATAGCGATTATTTATAACTAAAAACTCGTAAATAAAATAGCAACTTGAACATTAAAGTTAAAAAATATGATAACTTAAAAATATAATAACTTAAATCTGAAAAACACATTTAATTTTTATTCATCACTTTAATTATCATGTAGCCCAAAAAGAATATTCATCTAATAATTTTATTTTTGATATATGAAAACAAAAAAGCCACGTATTTGGCTGTTGATATCCGAACATAGATTATTGTATTAAGGCACAGTAATCTCTGTCTTTGTGCTACATTACGCAAGCATAGACGTATCTATATGTATATATTTTGATTATTTAGATATTTGCATTTGATCAACTTGCCTCTATGTTCAAATAGCCTTACTCTACCCTATTAGTAGAACATTTTTTTTGGAGTGCATGATTAAACAAATACAACAAGTAGTATTATTGAATTATTTCAAATTACTATTAGTTATAATATAGCAGCAATGTTTATCAACTCTCAGATATCGGTGTCTTTCATAGAAGGATTTATGGTGTTTGTATACGCATGCGGTACAATAACGCAGTTCTACATATTATGTGCTTCTTTCCAGAAATTATCAGAAGCAGTAAGATTTGTTATATAACATGTATTGTTTACCATTGTCATATAAGTAAAGGATTATCACATACACAAATAATTTTTTAAATTATAGAAAATGTTTTAAACGACTTATCTGCAATATCTTACATAAATAATGCACCTGTTAATCTTTCTAAACATATTCAATTAGCAACGTTAAAAATATTTTAATGTAATAAATATGAAATGTAGAATTATAAACATGAAATTGTTTAATTGAACATATTTTATAATTATAAATTGTAAAATATATTATTTTGTTTAGAGTTCAGAAATAACGGATAAAGCATTTCACGAAAACTGGTATCAATTCAATTTATCCATACAACGTATATTCTTAATGATAATAGCTAGCAATAATATAAATATTAAACTATCGTTATTTGAAAGATTCAATTTGTCTTTACCTTCATTTATGTCGGTAAAGTATATGATTAATGTTATATAATCAGTAATTTATTGTCAGTTTTAAAAATAAAAGAGATACTTTGATATAATTCTCAAATATTTTTTTAGGTTTTGAATCAATCGTATTCTATCGCTCTTTTGATTTTAAGGATGAACTAAGGAATGGTGAAAGTAATAATATATGTTAAAATATAGTAATGTTATAAAGGTAGAAAATTATTTTACTTTTATTTTTAAAATCTATAAATTTCACTTTATTAAAATATATTGTATAATTATTTAAAGTTACAAAACGTGGCTTAAATTATAAATAATAAATAAAAAGAGCAAGAAGCACACGCAGGATGTCATTAGTGAAAATTATATATTTAAAACATAATTGTTAAAAAATAATATAATCATTTATCAAATAGGAATTAATAGACATATTTATTGTGCTTGTAAATTATAAAATTAATGTTTAAATCTAATTATAATATTAGTTACAAATTGTATCATAATAATTTAATAAATAAAAATATACAAAAATATTAAGGTACATTTATTTAAAAAATTATGAATTTACAAGATATTTTATATTTTATGTTAAAATATGGTAAAATAAAGTATTTTATGATATAAATTATTGATTTTTTAATGTTTCGATGTTAATGCATTTATACGCAGAATAATTAAGGGAATTTTATTATAAAAAAAAACATACAATTTTATTTTAAAAAATGGTGATAATCATTATATGACTTTTAAAAAATGATTTTTTTTTTAATTATTTTACCATTATTTACGCCCCCTGATAGCATACAATTTTTATCTGAAATGTTTTTTCATATCATTTCATGCAACAACTCGATGTTTTTGGACACTCGAAACATGTCTAGGAAAATCCCATTTATGTCGCTGTATATTGGATGTCGAAAATACAGCTCAAGAACATCATTTAAACGTCTTATACTAAAGTTATTTAAACAGACATTTTAGAATCTAAGTACGTCGTCAATATGTCCAATTTTTCGAGCAGTGCTCAAAATCACTATTAAAGGAATTCACACAATAAGTTCCTTTTAATTTAATTATTTAAGTTTAATTATTTGAAATTTAATTATTTAAAAATAATCATATTGAATATGACATAAGGCGGAATATGATGAGATTTCTCAGAAAAAAGTTTTTACCCATTTTTTTTTAATAAAATGTTAATAAGATGATGCTTTAAAGATGAAATCTTTAACGCCAGATGTGCCAATACGTCCTCATCCCCTGGCTTTCGATCATGGAGCTTAATCTAAGTAACCGGGGAGAGGGCGAAGTGTAACCGCGGGAGAATTTAAAATAAATACAAGGAGAGGTTTTTCAAATTAAAAAACAAGTGTTAAATTTAATAGTAATATAATAAAAAGAAATATTTAGCAATACATTTTTGTTATATAATTTCTTTGATTCGTTTCATTTTGATTATGTATGTTTTTATGTGCGTGTGTGAAAGTATCATGTAGCAGAAGGGAGAAATTAAGGAGAGGATAGGGAGGGAATAAAAAGGGAAGGAGGTTTTGGTGAGTGGATCTAAGAGGATTCAGCCTGATTTTCCTCGGATGATGATATTATAGCATTAATGGCCGGACACGAGTGACCTATCGACAGGGGCGAGTAATTATTGTGAGGCGATGAGGCAACAGGGATTGAAATTATCGCATAACGGACTGCAATGTTTTTATTTTGCTTTACATGGGAACTTAAAAGGGAGAAAGAAAGAAAAGAATAAAAATAAAATAAAAATATATGAACAATTTTAGCCGCAGTGTTCGAGATATAGACTCGGTGTCCTTTTGATCCTGCCACTCGTGCACATGCACCGATTTTTAGTTTGTCTCGGAGCGACATTTACGAGAAGATACTGGATTCTTCGCTTTAGTTTTTAATATGGGAAAAGAAAATTTTTAGACTTCTCTAGGCTATAAACGCTCAATTTGTTTGTTAGTCGAAGCTATCTCTTTATTTCAACGAATTGTAGATCTCTACGAAAGAAAAAAGTCTCTCTCTCTCTCTCTCTCTCTCTCTCTCTCTCTCTCTCTCTTTCTCGTGGAAGTCTGCTGGACATAATAAATATAAAACGACTGTTAAGCCATAATCACACTATAGATTGCCGGTTACGGTTATCGGTTATCAATTCTATTTTAACCAATCATGATGCAGCAAGTGCGGATTAGCTGCAATGTGATTAGCGAAAATAGAACCGACAATCTGCAATCGTAATCGGCAACTTGTAGTGTGATTACCGATATGAATTAGACCGATATGAATAATAAAATTTAAATAAGAAAGACTTGATATTCGGTGGATTTTAGTGCTTAAACACTTATTTCTTGTGTGAATTTATATATCATTCTAATTAAACGCGTTGAAATATTTTCCGGATTTAAAAAGCATTTAAGTAAAATCAGAATAGTAATACAGTACAAAACTTTTAAAAAAAGATAGAAAAAGGCGCTAAGAATGCGTATCTTTCGGTCCTTCGAAAAAAATTATATACTAAATTGATTAATTCATATACTATTTATAACAGACGTTAAACTACAAAATGCATGAGATATCAATATAAATTTACCTTTTTAGAAAAAGGTAAAAAAAGCGATGTGAATACGTGCTTTGCAAAAAAATTTATTAAATTAAAATATTAGGTGTTGGAATTAATTCGTAGCGTTTTACAAGTGATGGGAAGTACTTTCATTAATGTATTTTTTAATGCTCATGTGAAATAAATAACATTCTTTCATTAAAAAACGCTACGAATTAATTCCAACACCTAATATAATAATGAAACCTAAGTGATTTATATCTTTGTATCTATTAAAATCCCATAAATAAAAATTCTACTTAATTTGAACGAATATATATACGTAAGTATATAAAAAATTTGGCATCAATACCGGGCACTAAATTATAATCTTTAAGAATTGTTCCTTCATACAATCCAAATCATATGTCAACCTTGATTAAGAATTAAAACTTAAATGATAATATATCTAATTTAAAAAAATAAAACCTAAGTGGTACGTATTTTTATATATAATATTTGCCACCAAATTAAAAATCCCATAAATAAAACTTCTACTTAATTTGAATGATATGTATCAGATATATAAAAAATCTAATGTCAATAATTGGCGCTATATTATAATGACATAAGTTATCTGTCATTTCCGAACATAAATTACAATTTGACCATGAATTTGATTGGATAAACACCAAAATTTTGGACAATGAAAGATATCTAGGTAAAATGTTAGTGTCCGAAATATTAAAGAGAATGATTTAAATTTGAAATCAGACACGGAGCATGCTTATACGAACATAATAAATAAATGTTAATTCTTTTGATTATACAATCCAAATGTCTATCTACATTATTTTTCAATTCGATTTTTATATTCTGTCAATGTTGTTTTCACTCTTATAATATTTCTTTCTTAACGATCATTTTCATACGTGACTCTACGTTGACACATTTTAGATTTACTCTGCACGGATTTACTGCTACTCTGCGGCAAGGGCCAATTATTAATACCGAACAAGAAGAAGAAGAAGTCTACGTTGACACGGCAAACATTATGTCAATAAAAAATTTATTCTGATTTTATCCGTCAATCTTAATTTAATTTATTATATTTTATTGTGCAGTTATGGAGTACAGTAGGAGACTCCATAAAATTTTATTATCCTTTCTTTTTAGTAACTGTCCTTCTGAATAATATTAAATTATAATTTTGATTTAGCTCGCATTTAATTAAACAGCTAATTGACGGTTACACACTACAGTTTTAGTAATCTGTGAGACTTCCATACTGCACTTGATTTTTTTTAAGTATTTTTACTCGTCGATCAGTCAAAACAATATCGTGAACTTTATCGATGATTTCTGACGTAGCAGTCTCAATTGGACGTCTCGAACGAGGTGCACATGTGGCAGTACGACCACGTTTAAATTCATTCACCCAATTGTATACAGTCGCAAACGCTGGTGCAGATGTGCTATGAACATTATCCAACTCGGCTTTGATTTCTTTCAGCGTTAAACTTTTCATATAGATGTTTGATCACTGTACGAAACACTTTTTTTTCCATTTTGCAAAAAATACAAAGGTTGTTCACTTTAATCGTCTAAAAAAATGAAACCACGCGATGAATTCCGCTCAAAATTTGACAGTAATCAGCTAAAAGATGCTACTTATCAAAAAGTAATGTGACAGGACTGCGAGTGCCCTCTGATAGATTTTCTAAGAACTTATTGACTTGCCCTCGTATTATACATATTAAATAGTAAGTGATTACAAATTTTTTTAGTAAGAACGCAACGTCTATAATTCAAGTTTCTTTGATATTTAAAAACGTACGCAATTTCAAAATTAAGAAATGAGCTCTTTGTTTATTAATATTATTGTGAACTCGTCATTTAAATTTTTCCGTGTGAAACGTGATTTTATTCGTATGTATATTTAATAAATATTTAGTTTTTTTTAAATAATTGTATTGTTGTTGAGGTTAGACAAAGACCGTGAAGTCGGCTGGAAAAGTGAGGTCACAGTTTTTTGAGATACATGCGGTATAATTCATATCGATTACTTTCCGTCGAAGCAAACGATCAATGGCAATTACTACGCAGTCTTATTGGACCGTTTCAACAACATTTTAAAGAAAAAAACGTTCCCATTTGGCGAAGAAGAAAGTGTTCTTTTATCAAGACAATGCACGAATTCACACGTGCCCGGCATCGATGGCCAAATTCAACGAATTCCGCTACGAATTGCTTCCCCATCCAGCATATTCGCCAGATTTAGCCCTCTGCGAATATTTCCTGTTTCCATACCTGAAGAAATAGTTCGGAGGAAAGAGATTTACCACTAGAGAGCAGCTCATCGCCGAAACAGAGGCTTATTTTAAAAGGTTGGACAAATCATATTATTCGGACGGCTTGAAAAAGTTGGAGAATCGTTGGATCGAGTGTATCAAGCTGAAAGGAGACTATGTTGAGAAATAAAAATCGATCAAAAAAAATGTGTTTTACTATGGTTTTTAAAAAATTTATTGATTTGCCCTCGTATCATACACATATTAACACAATATTAGTTTAAAAACATTATCGTTACGAGCAAAGTGCGATTGTAAAAACGCTTGAACAAAGACCAATTGTAGGAAATGACAAAAATTCTAAACAATTCCGTAATACAGCTTGCGTCACAATAAGTATATGCACGATTAATACTTGTTTCGTACATATGTTGAAAATGTGTCATATTGAATATTTTAGCGGCGTTTAATTAGAAGTCTAATTTGTCATATACTACATGGGCTGAAAAGTCCCGGGATTTTTCAATAGGTGGCGCCACTAGAAAATGAACATGATTCATTTCGAGAGGTTCATCTGTCACTAATTTATGTATGAAGTGACATTTCGTTCATTCGTTTACAAGCTACAGTCGTTTAAGTGGCGTTACTTTCGCCTTCGTAAAAAAAATGGGAAAACAGGAATATCGCATCTTGATCAAACATTATTTTTTGATGGGAAAAACTTCTGAACAATCATTGAAATGGTTGCAGAAATGTTATTTCACATCTGCTCCTTCGAGAACAACAGTTTATCGGTGGTTTAGTGAATTTAAAATGGGTCGTACAAGCACCGAAGACGCACCTCGCTCTGGAAGGCCAAAAGAGGCTACGAATGCGGAAATCGCAAAGCATCGAATCGTTTTGAGTGATCGTAAAGTGAAGTTGCGCGAGTTAACTGAGGCCGTGGGCATCTCAAAAGAACGGGCGGGATACATTTTGCACGATGTTTTGAAGATGAAAAAGCTATTGGCACGATGGGTGCCGCGTTTGCTGACCATCGAGCAAAAACAGCAGCGCGTTGATGATTCAACGGCCGGTTTGGCGTTGTTGCAGCGTAATCGAGCGGACTTTTTTCGAGCGACGTTTTGTGACGATGAATGAAACGTGGGTCCATTACCATACGCCTGAGTCCAATAGGCAGTCTGCAGAGTGGTTGAAAAGCCACGAAAGCCGACCAAAGCGGCCAAAAGACCAACGTTCGGCCGGGAAAATTATGGCCTCCGTTTTTTGGGATGCGCATGGCATAATCTTCATCGATTACCTGCAGAAGGGAAGAACAGTTACGGGAGAATATTATGCAGCGTTATTGAACAAACTGAATGACGAAATAAAGAAAAAACGGCCCCATATTACAAAAAAAAAGTTCTATACCATCACGATAACGCACCGTCACACACGTCCTTGAAAGCGATGGATCCAATTAGACCAATTACGATTCGAATTGGTTGCTCACCCACCGTATTCTCCAGACTTGACCCCCAGCGACTATTATCTGTTCCCAAAGCTCAAACGGTGGTTCCAGGGAAAGAGATTCACATCGAATGAGGAAGTCATCGCGGAAATCGAGGCGTATTTCGAAGGTTTGGACGTTTCGTACTATAAGGGCATCGAAATGTTGGAAAATCACTATACCAAGTGTATCGCCCTCGAAGGCAACTATATTGAGGAATAAATATAACTTTGCCCAAAAAAACACTTGTTTTCATTAAAAATCCCGGGAACTTTTCAGCCCATGTAGTAATCGAGTGCTTTCATAACATCGACATGTTTTGATGTTGAACAAACACAGCGAGAAATAAGATGTCACTATTCCGAAGGAAAAAGTCCCGCAAATCCTTTTTGCGTCAGTCTACTCTCAGATGCACGACTCGAATTTAATTTAGAGCTCGAGCAGCACAAGCAGAGACTTGTTTGATTTGGTATGTCGCGTGATATAGGACTGAAAAAAATATGATGTTTTAAACTTCAATACATCATATGAAAATGAAAAGGACTTTATTTCTTGGTTAAAATTAGAAAAAAATACAAAATCCAGGTATTTTACATTAATCAACATCATTCGTATTCTTAGCAAAATTTTATCTTGAGAATTTAGCTGAAGAACTTCAAGAAATTACTCAACATCTTTTCTTTTTACAATTGAGGCAAGTTATGATAATTATATTTATAATGTATATTTATTGTCCACTTGGGTGCAAAGTAAAAAAGAACTCTAGCCTTAATAATTGAAAGATAAAGGACATAAAAAACAATACAACTGTTTATATAATAGAATATTAATAACCCTAGAATATTAATAATATTAACCTTTTTAAAGTTTTCAGCAACAACATTCTTTTCCGAAGTATACGAGAATATAATTACTTCTTTTGAAATATCGTTCAGAAAATCCATCCTCTTTGTAACATTCTTATAAGTTAAAATGCTTAAGTTAAATCGATGTCCTACTTGTCGAAGCGAGCATTTGTTTCCTGCAAACCTTGAAAATTAAAAGAAATTTGAAGGAAATTAAATTGATATACATACATGTACATATATTCTCAATTAATTTTCTTTCATCTTATTATTATTATTGTATTAAGGGTCTGGACACAATAGAACAAATATTAGGAACAGGAATATTAAGATTTTAACCTACCAGAATACGGTTTCTAATAGGTTGAAATCTTAATATTTATTCCCATTCCTAATATTTCTTCCATTGTGTGCAGGGCTTAACTAAGTTATTATTATTATACTAACCATAAAAACATTAACACATGTTTTTCTGCTGACGAAATTGATGTTCCACCATGAGACTTGTCATTTGGATAGAATGTTGACCTTTCGAATTTTTTTATAATTTCATAGCACGCCGCGACATTCGGAAATGATTCTGAAATAAACATTTTCTATGTAATAAATCATATTACTGTAATTTTAATTTAACCTGCAAAATTCACTGTTTCATTGGACATTTTTCGCACTTTTTCAATGTAATTTTTTATTTTCGCTCTGCCAATCTATTCAATCCCTGGTCAAAAGGATTAAGTTCTTTGACCTAAAAGAGGACCGATGCACAATCTCAGGTTGGATAATAGCGTCGCGTATCGACGTTGATCCACATCTGCGACATAATCAAGTGCGTCTGACTTGTGGCACCCGCGATAACCACAAGAGCGGTCATGGACGTATATATATAAATATATATGGACGTTAACAATAATAATATTAAAAACTAAGCTAATATCTAGGTTCTCTGACGATGTATGTATGTATGTATGTGTGTTTATGTGGGGTGAGGTGATGTGGTCGAAGGGAGGGAGAACCTTGCCGATTCGGCGAGAGTTTCAAGTGATTGGAAGATCTCGTCGAAGGATCTGTTGTCCTCAGAAGGGACGGGGGAGGAAGAGAGAAGGAGAATTGGGGATTGTGGAGAGTTTATCAGGGTAGGAGAGTAAGAAGGAGAAGGAAATTCAAGGAAGGATCTGAAGATGTATTGCTGGGGGAACTATCGATTAGTTTGTCGGAGATAAGATCTATCATAGGGACGTCGGGGACTTGATCCCGATATTTTTGACGTAAATGAGCCCTTTTAGTTGACGACGGGCTTGAAGGGAAATAAATTGCCCGATCTGTATTCGCGTAATGATTGGGACGTAGCTTTTCTGAGTTTCTTGAGTTTGGCCCGTTTCTTGCGTCCTGCTCTGTGTCAGACCATCTACTAAAATTTTCTCTCGTTAGTGCCCATAACGGATAATTAGAAGAACATAGAAGAAGAAGATAATTCCGAAGAGAAGCGGAGAAGAGATAGATTTTTCAGGAGTTATAATTTGGTTCTAGAGAGAGTAATCGTGGATTAACTTAAGACGTTTTATTGGTTAAGTAACGTGAATACGAAAAAGGTGAATTACTTGAAGCGTTTTACCGCTTAAGTAATTCGGAGTAGAGTAAGAGGTGAATTGCTTGAGACGTTTTTTTACCGTTTTATTTAAGAAATTTGTTAGGAGGAAAGATAGGCAGAGTGCGTTTGTGATTAAAGAGAGAATAGATGGAGGAGGAATAAGGGTCGAGAGAAAATTTAATATTGATGGATATAACCTTGAAATTAAAGTAACATGAGAAAGAAAAAAAGGAATTTGTTCTTATTGTTTGCTGAAAGTAGTGATGAACTATAGCGGGATCCTCGATGATATCTCAGTGGTATTTCAGTGATGGTTTTTAACTTGGGATGAAAGATCGTCAACGTGAACTGTTGATTTTGCTTGGATTGTACTAAGCCGAGAACCCCGCACTTGGAATAGTTAAACTTGTCGATTAATTTTGAATTTTACTTATGACTGCTCGAAAGATTTTGTTTTTAACTGATTGCGCTTTTCCGAATAGCCATATATATATATATATATATATATATATATATATATATATATATATATCAAGATGTAATGCAATTCAGTACTTGGACTTTGGATGGGTGATTCATTTCTTTTTCCAAAGGTTTCCCAATTATTTCGAAAGAATGGAAATGATTAATGTGTTTTTGTTTTATATGTGAGTCAGAAAAAGCCTTATCTGTGAGTCATAGGGCCAATACACGTACTTTCAATCGAACACTATTAATTATTTTCCTTTAATTGATGTCTAGTCATTTATAATAATCAAAAATCAATATTCGATCCGTCATACTGACCCCATTATTCGTATTTGAGAGAAAAACAGATTTTCTCCACGAAAGAAAAGAATCGTGGAGTCGTTAAGACGTAACAATACACATAATAAATAACCTTTACATGGAAAAAGTTATATATCTATTTTACATTAAGGAATTAAAATCTCGATTACTGGCGTTTTCATTCTTTTTAGAATTTCTCTAATGTCGACTGAAGTTTTTATATTCAACTTATTGAATTTCTCTATCATAATCCTTCTTTCTTTGGTAAACTTAATGCATGCCTATATGGTTCTCATCTTCAATGAGATTGCGAGGGCATAGATCACTATTGGTTACCTTAAATCTAAATAAATTATATTACAGTGAATTATGTTCACTGCGAATACGGTTGATCATTACAATAGCTTTTCTATTTAGGTTACTGGACGCTAATCACGGATTGGCAGATTGGATATAATACGACTGAAAATATCCAGCGCCTTTATTAAGAACTATAGTTCTGTACTTCATGAAATCTTCGTTATCCTTGTAACATTGAGATATATAAATATTAGTAATATCCGACTAAGATACTTCCAATTCCAGCAAATGTCCTTCAATAGTAGTCCTTTTAACTAAAACGTGCATTTTTGTTATCCTGGATATTACGATTAGATGGAATCTAAATCAATTGAATATCTTTGTTTTTTTTACACATGGCAATAATATGATTGGTTTCTTAAATTACATAAGATTAGTGTTTAAGTTTGCGAATGTTTTGAAGAAAATTGAGAATACTTTTGGAATAAAAAAAAACTGTAAATTTTACACGAAATAGTAAAGAAATAAAGGACAATTATATTTAACGAATCGTCTACATGCAATCTCCGGAGCTTTGCTCCCTCCGCTGGACTCAATATAATCTATTTCTACGAAGGCAAACGACTAACTTCTAACGCCGGCGACAATCGTATTCTACAATAAGAATTTTTACTTCTTTCCATCACCTTCGAGAGTGACTGATAACGACAACCGATTACTCGCAAGATCTCTCGACAGCATGCAAGAACTTATACTCGAAGTAATACATGTATCCCGAGAGGGTAACGCCGATGAGAAGCCGAACGTTAACTCGAAAGTGCGACACGATCACAATAATCGTTTCGACATGGCACAACCGATATACAACAACACCAAAATCTAAAATAACTCGACTGTGGAGAGAAGAGCGCGCATGATTCGATAGCTAATATTTCAGATCATGATTCAGCGCATGATTCGACAGCTAATCACAATGCTTAGGAGGATGGCATAGGTCCCGCAATTTCTCGACACTATACGCAGTACTTTGCGCGACGCGAATTTTTCACATACGATCCGTCCCTAAGAAGCTACGAACTCGGGTCGGCAACTTTACAGCAGCGACAGCAACGCTCGTCTGACCCTTTCGCTCTTCTCCTTGGCAATTTCCCTCACAGCAGCTCTCAGAATAAAGTTGCTCTCGGCAACTCTCGTCAGCGGCGACTTCGCACGTCATTTACAACGCTTCGGCTCAGCCACAGTAGGAATGATGTCCGGGAGTTCCTTGCGGATTTACGCAGACTGTTCGGCCCTTCCCCCTCAGAGACCGTCACGCTGATTGGCTCCGGCTTATCACGCTATCCGTGCGTACCGCATAGGTCCTCGTAATCGCGAATCCCTGCTCTTAAGAGCGCGTACTTCAATTTTTTTTCAAGAGCCCCTTTTTCGCCGAAGGCTCCGGAATTTCCCAGGCTGTCGTGGGATATCCTGGGAGCTTCTTTTCCGGCTCCGCGGAGACATATGCCACCAACGGACGTTCGTAGAGTCCGTTAGGTGGCCGGAAATTCTTACCTTCGGTACCTTGCAAGAGGTGCACGACGTAAGGAGGTTTTAAATCCATTGATCATATCGTAGAATCGCGGTGTCACAATTGCTTGCGATTCTGATTGTCTACATAGTGTCGTACATGTGATTCGATCGACCAATCCAGAATGAGAATGACAGTAGCGCGTAAAGACATACTGATATATACATACATACATATTGCTGTTCGTTAAAAATGAGAGAACAAATTATAGTGGAAAATTATATGCTTTCATTAATATTGATTACAATATTTTCTTGTACATTTTATGTGATTAAGCGTCGACGTCATCGCATGATTCGAAAGTGGTGGATCAAATCACTAAATAGACGTCGTAATGTAAAAGGATTTCATTCATTATTATTTCGTGAGCTTAAAACCACTTCACGAAGAATTCTTTTCATTTACTAGAATGTGTACTATATCAATTTGATGATTTACTTCGTAAAATTGAGCCATTTCTTCTACATCGATCGGATGGTGGTTTGCTACGTCCTTTATCATCAGAATTAAAACTTGCATTAACTCTAAAGTAAGTAAATATAGATAATGTAACGCACGCACGCACGCACGTAGTTCTTGAGATTTGGTCAATTAACATGAAAAATTCTGACATTATTAGAATGGTGTCGAAATGTAGTTTGTTACTTTAATTATTATTTTAATATTATTGTTTATTATTGATTATTTATTATTGATATAATAAATCTTTTTCCGGATTTTTTAATGCCATTTTTATATATTTAACACACTTTTTGTATGCATTTAACGAAAAGAGAAATTAAAAATAATTAAGTTCTATAAGAAAAACATGACATTTTTAACAATTTTAAACTTAACTTTGGTTTTTCAAACATGTACCACTATTTTATGTGACTTACGTACGTTTTCTAATTTTGTATGCGTATATATTATATATATGGATGTGTGTATATGTGTACATATATATATATAAGTATTAGAAAACAATAAAAACGATATAGAAATTTAATGAAATATATTGCGTTTGAAAAGTAAATAAACTATGAATTATAGTAAAATTTTTAAATTTATTTATTGAATATTTGAGACTTCCTTCTGGAAAAAGAATTAATCGATAATAAACAATGTTCTCAAATAATACTGAAATAATAACAAATTGTATTCCGGTCGCCTCAAAACAGTTAGAATTATTGTATTTATGTTTTATTGGTCAATCCTTGTAATACCCATAAAAGAATATGTTTCGCAATTGTTATAAAATCAATCTTTGCATCTTCTGTATTGGATTTATGTAATTATAAATCATACTATTTAGATTTCTGGTTAGATATTATAAGCTTAGAGAAGAGAATATCAAGAAGTGCAAGAAATTGAAACTAACCATTCAACCGTATATCATCATTGTTGGACTCACTCTACACGAAATCAACACTTATTACTTATTCATTAATGATACATTGTACAATATACTCGTATCGATTGGAGGCTGTCGAAATGTTTGTTTCAAGACATTTCAATTGCAATATCCCACAGCAAGCGAGCATTTATGCTTATTCAAAAATATATTTATAAGTTTACAATCAAGTGGGACACAATAATACTTAGCATTGAACACATTATATATATTTAAAGACATTAAACGAAAACAATCAGCCGTGTGCAAGCATGACTGAATCTACTATATAAATTAGATTCCTGATAAGATTCCTAATAGAGAAAAAAGTATTAATACTTTTACTCTAGGGCTAGTAAAAATATTGACACTTAAAACCGCAAAAGTAAATATTTTACTCACACTTATAATGAAATATTACTCTTATATTTTATATTATTATATATATATATATATATATATATATATATTATAATATATATATCTTATATGAAATATTCACTCTTGTAAATATTAGTTCTACTTTTCGAATGCTATTTTATTTCTATAATTAAGAGTGTGCTAGTAATTAAATACTATCAGTAACATTTATTGTATTATCCACAGTTTTTCTTTATACGTTTTTAAAATGTTGCGTTGTTTTTTTTGCTCCCGTTCGTTATTATCCAAACATTATTTAATGGCTTATATTAAATTAAAACATAAGTCGCTTATGTACAATAGTATATACTCAGTACATAAGTTGCTAATGCAATTTTGAAAAAATTCTATTCGCATGTTTATAACAATATATACTGCTTAAAAAGGCATATTCTGTTCAATCATACGAATAATTTGAAGCATGTGCAACACATTAGTACAGTCAAAAGCGCGCAACGAAAAAAAAAGTCTTTTTCATTCTATTGTACACTCAATTCATATTATTTAGTCTAAGAGCATAGTATTATTGATACCATATCAAGTACTTGTAACGAAAATAATGACACGAATATATTACAGACACAAGAGAAAATTAATAAAGCTGCTACTCTTATAGCAAAAACTATTCATGGATCGTTAAGCCGTTCTGTTATTAACGATTATTATTACAAGTATTTCATCCTTTTATAATAACATTTGCTTACCAATGTTAAGGATCAAATATAATAATATTAATGATTTGCAAGACATATTGCAGATAATAGAATACGCATTTTAATAATTTTAAAACTGAATATTTTACTTATTTACAGAGTATTTACAGAGTATTGATTGTTTAATAATGTTATTGACTGTAACAATAGATACATCAATAATTTTTGGTCCATCTAACAGAAAGAAGAAATCATTATTATAGAAATATTAGTGTTTTATCTTTAAAAATAGTATTAAAACAATTTTTGGAAATGCCAAACGTTTTTTTTTCTTCACAATAACTGCACACATTGAAAAATGTAAAAATGAAAGTAGTTAACATTACAAGAAAAACGACCGTGTATGAATAAATCGAATAAAGTAAAGAACGCCGAACGAGATCAAAGTTAGATGTTACGAATATATTTAATTAATGGTCGAGTTGGCTAAGACACTCTTCCCGGCAAATTGAGAGGTCCCAGGTTCGAACCCTGGCTGAGGTAATATTTTTCGCAATAAGTTTCTTTTTTAGAGGGAGTTATTAAAATGTTTCATAATGATTGTGTTGAGAAGTCCGACAATTATCGGCGCGCAATCACATTTGGAACAAAAAATTGATTAAATATATTCGTAACATTCTAACTTTGACCATTCGGCGTTCTTTACTTTATTTGAAAGTAGTATTATTACTTCAATATAATCCAAAATACATTTTGGAAGTTTACTCCAAAAAAAAAAAGTAAAAAAGTCGAACTATAAAATTGTATTACCATTAATTCTATTTTCAGACGATATTGAAATTAATAATTTTAGGTTCTCATATAAAGCTATACACATACATAAGCTTGATACAGTATACTGTATAATTCCATGTATTCCTGAATTTCTAGACTAGAAAATATTTTTCTACTTCAACTTCATAATTCCGTTGATCAAAAGTGTTTGAGGAATAAAAAAACATTTAGAAAAGTTGTAACAGAAATCATAACAGATTTAGAAGTAAATACAGATTGAAATCAATGAGGAAGTAAAAACGATAGTTTTCAAATTGTGTTTTATTGCGGGAGATAACCTAGAATTGAATAACGTGTTAGGGTTTTTCAAAAATTTTAATTCATCATATTGTTGCAGAATTTGTCTCATTTCTAAAAAAGATATTCCGAAACAATTGCAAGAAAACGCGGATCTAATAAGAACGATTTCCAATTATGTAAATCACTGTAAAGAAAAGGCTTTTGGAATAGAGGAAGAGTGTTTAATAGTATTCCCAGTTACCATTATTTGTTGTAAAAAATTTTTTTATTGATCCCATGCACGATCTCTTAGAGGGTGTATCGTTGTGATATTGGAAAAATATTGAAGTATTGTATCATAACGAATAATAACTGTTTACATTATCGAAGTTTTTAATGAAAAACTTGAATATCTTAGAAAAACTTCATTTGGTGAAAATATTTCTATAATAACTCAAAATTAGAAAAAGAGTATTTGATTATTTTTAATTCGTTGCACACTAGATTGCAGTTTATTGGCATAGAGGTTGGCATTGATGGAAAAATATTATAAGTTTTTTGGATACTATGTTGATTATTAAAGAACGGAATTTTTGATATATACCATAAAGCAACCTTTTCTGGTAGATTTCTTAATTTCCATTCACACCATCCACTTTGTCATAAAAGAGATGTAATTGAATTGTGGAAGATTTTTTGCTTGCGTCATCCGTAATTTCAACAAAATAATTTGATTGACGCTATTAATATTTTCTTACAGAATGGATATCCATTACGTTTTATTTTCTCGACTATTCATGATAGAATTAAATATCATATTAACAATATTAATTTGAATAAAAAAAATAAAAACACAAGGAGATTTTTTTACGATTCCAATGTCAATACGGTATCTGAAAGATTTACACCTATTGTTAACATGTTTAATTGTAAATTGGCGTTTACCATTCCTAACACACACATTAAGAAGTTTCATAAAGAGAGGAAAGGATAAGTTGGAACACTGTCAGAATCAAAATGTAGTCTACAGAATATCTTGTGAGGATTGTGATGTTAGTTATGTTGGCCAGATGAAAAGATAATTAAAGACCAGATTGCATGAATATGTTTCGAATATCAATATAAGTTTAAAATCTTCATCAGTGATTTCCAATCACCGTATTGAAGAGAATCATAATTTTAAATGGGATAAAATGGACATATTAAATATAGAGCCTTCATATAATAAAAGGTTGATATCTGAAATGGTCCATATTAAAAAACAGAAACATGGTATAAACAGACAAAATGACACAGAGTCTTTGCCTGAATTGTATTCTGACATTATACATTCTCTTTCTCTTTCCTAATATCTTCTTTCTTTTTCCGCCTTTATTTTGCCGTTCTCGATAAATGTTTTTCTTCTTGACATTTCGTTATTTGACATCGTAAAAGTTAGATGCTTGTTACCTTTGCAAATTTGCTTAAAATAATTTATGGAATAAAAAAGACTATTATATTGTACCATGAAATGGACTACAATCTACCTGCGTTTTTTTTCTTTTTGTATCAATGGACTCTTAACACATTTACTGATATCACTGACAAGATATTAATTTTTATGTAATTAATATTAATTCTTTTTGTTCACGGTTACTTTTCCAGAATTTTCTTATGATCACGTTAATTTTTGATAAAAATGACTCGCAGCGTACTACACAGAATAAACAATTTGATATTAAAGATTTATAATAAGATTGTAAGATCATGTGCATATTTTTTATTTAGAACGAAGTTTATATTTTAAGACTACATTGAAAATGACTCGATTGGAGTCGAAACATTTGTTAATTGTAATTGTTTTGTATAAATTTTGCTTATTTAAATTAAAATTTTTTTATATTACTGGCTCTTTGCCCTTCTTGTGTACTACTTTGTTTTATACGTACAGAGCCTTATTAATATTTTTTAAAATATCTAATTTCTTTAATCGGTACTAATATAAATAAATTCTTCAAGAATCGATATTTTGGCTGTTGCAACGACTTCGAGTACACGTACACGTTCTCGAAATATATGCCATATAAATTTTCCAGCAAACTTATCAACACGTACGTTTTGCCGCAGTGCGATGAACGGCAGATGATTCCGTATATAGAAATCGGCAACATGTTTCTATGCTTGCGTATTTATTTTTCAGTCTGTACTTTATTGTCGACATTAGTCACTTTGATCGTCTGCAATTGTCGCATGAACTTCATATCTTCTTCCTTCATGACACTAATAATATTGAAAAAAATGATATCGAGAGCGGATGTATTTATAATAGCGCGCAAAGCGAAATCGCTCAGTATTGAAAATGCTTCTTATCGTGTCAGACAACTGTGATGTACATAATTTAACCGCCAAAGAGTTGGAATATATACCGAAAATTATTTTGCTACGAGAATTTAAGAATTACATAGATTAACTATGGGACCGATTACCCGAGCATATAAAGGCTGATTCAGAAGTTCAGCAACATCGTCGGTGCTTGAAACATTATAATTTGCCCTACTATCGATCGCATAGTAATGGTTCAGCGCCGTTTATAAGAAATTGTAGCAAATGTCAACAACAACAAAAGGCTGCGATTTTTTAAATCACGCGATAAGTGCACTTCCGCTCGAATTGCATACCCCCAGATATCAATTTTGTGGTCCAGATACACATTTAGAAAAGCGATTGGCTAGAGGTGATCGAGGCATTAATCTGTTGGACGCGGCGTGTCACAAAAAAGACATGAACTTATTCGCGGAGCAAAGATCTCACGAAACGACACATAGCTGACAAAATACTCGCTGAGGAGGCACGGAAATGGATTACCGCGAAAGATTCGACTCTTGGAGAGAGAGCTGCTGCCATAACTATTTGGGTGGTTACGAAAGCCAAAACGAAAATTGGTATGGATATGAAAACGAAGAAGAAAAAGCCAACGATAAAACGAATATTATCGATAACAAAACACAGTGGTATCTTATCTACTGTAATTGGAAGTCTTCGACTCGTTGGTCAGCGGCGCGGCAGAAGTCGTAAAAGCTATAAACGATAATAAAACCGTGCAACGTCAGTTGGAAGAATTGAAATTTCATAATCGCGTCATGGAAAGTCATAAAGTTTATCTCGCTCCATACAAGCGTGAACGAGGAGTCACAATGGAAAAAATAGAAAAGATTAAAAAAAAATCATTAAACAATTAAACCATCAAAAATGCCGAAGAGTATAACTACCAACATATAATTGCAATAATTGGCAAAACGTATGCGTATTCCATATTTTATTCCATATTTTTATGCATACTATCTTACAGGGAGAGTGTATCGAAACGAGAGCAGTATCGTAAATTTAGATAATGCTGATGGACCAGGTACTCATTGGATGGCGTATGTGTATGCGAAGCGGGAAGATCATGCTGTTTACTTTGATGTTTGGCAATCTTCGATCACCGAAGAAATTGGTGCGATATTTAAACGTAACGCAAATTGAGTATAATCGCACGCCTTATCAACGTTACGATCAAAGCAACTGTGGAGAGCGGATGATGAAAGTATGAGTTTCCCTTCGTGGGAGTATGAGTATATTGCCGAGTACAACGAAGCATTCCTGAGCTATCAAGACTGCGACCCAACTGGAAAAATTACGATACATTATCTTACAGACTAATAAAAAAATATCATGACAGCACATAAAACTTACTTCGACATCTGTAAATTAACCAACGTGAAACTTTATTTAAACTCTGAAGTTTATCCGTACGATGATCTGAATCTAGACTTTGACAAACGCAGAGCCGCTATTTTGTATGATATGTATTTACGTTTCCATGCGTCTTACTATCAAATCTCTCGTAACCGAAATGAACCGTCATTCCAATTAAACTCCTTTTTGAGAGATTTTAGTCTAGCAACCATTGACTACTCATGACAAAATGAGTCTGTCAAAAGTGGCATCGTGAATGTACGATTAGAATTTGAATTCAAAGAGAATGTACTCGCGAATACAACCGCCTATTGCTTTATTATACACGACCGCGTGATCGAATATAACTAAATGTAGTACGCAAAATTACGTAAATTATTATCACTAAAAAAATATTCTCCTTCTCTTTTTAATATATGAGATAAAATCCAAGATCCTTTGTGGTCAAGCACAGTCTCAAAAAATCGTTCACCATGACTGTACCAATGTTTGTTCTGCAAGGATTTATCGTTGGAAAGAAATTTGTCATGAAGAAAGTGGTGCTGAGAAAAGGAGCTATTCTCTCTCATTATATTTTCACATGTCCCATGCCATGGAACTTCTTGACAAAGAAAGAAGTCAGAAAAGTATTGTGCTTCCTGGCTGAGTGTTTATCACCATGGATTTCAATAGGAAGATGAGATGATCCCATACAGAATGGCGAAACGCCTGATTATAATAGCTGTAATTGTTGTGGAAGAGAATGACGATAATAAGGCTCTCGTATACGTTAAAGGACGTGAAAAATGCGAATGGCTGGCTGATATACTCGATAGCGACAATTCGACAATTGAGACTCTGGATGCTGATTACGACGATACAGATTCTTTACACAATCTAGATACTTACTAATACTGTACGATGTGGAAAACATATTAAGAATTGTGCGTTACAGAATGTATTTAAAATATACAAATGGTCGCAACATCAGAAAAAAATATATCATGTTTAAAAAATAAAGTATGAGATATTTTTAAATGCATTTTAATTTCTTTCCCCTATCCCTATAATTAAGATAGTCAATAATGATAGTTGTTCAGTAGTATGTATTATATATAGTTTAATAAGTATTCGAGTTTAATAAATATTCGATAGTTACTCGATAACAGTTTTAATAATTATTCGATAATTAGAAACGCTTGGCCATTTTTATTATTAAACATATTAATAGTTGCTAAATTAAAATTATTGCTGAGTCATATTATTTAAAAAAACAAATATCTATTTAATAAAATCGTATGCAAAAGAAGAAAAGAAAAGAGAGCGCAACGGGAAAAAGATAAAGCGTAAATAATAAATATAGGACTACAACGGGTGAAAGAGAGAGAACTGCATCCTACAATGGGTGGGAGAGAGAGGACAATAAGTTAAAGAGGGAACGCAACTGATGAGAGAGAGAAGAAACAAATCCCGTCTTCCCCTCTAACACGGATCCCGATGACGCGCTTCCCCCTCCCTCGAACACAGCATCTGTGGAAGGACTTCGTCCTTCACACCCGCGCGACAGTAGAGCCATCTGCTGATTGCTGTATCCGTGAGCTAGAATCCCTATAGTTATCCTACTATAATTCAATACTTCGATTGCAAAATTAGAAGGTAGAACTTTTTTATAAAGAAGAAGAAATTAAATTTATTATAAAATTTTTTGTTATTATTTATTAAAAATTTTGCGCAGTTCATAGTAAATTCGTTTCATGTAACAGAATATTTTTATATTAATTTTGATTAATTTTTTATTAATTATTAATATATTTTTATTAATTATTATATATGCAACACAGAAATCAATCAATGTTATATAATTATTCATTTTATTAAACTTTGCATTTATTAAATGTTGGCTGCATATTAACTTCGTGGAATTGTTTCTCAAAATAATAAACATATTTTGTGAAATTAGCGACAATGATGTTTTTTACACATTATGTACGAGGGCAAGTCAATAAGATTTTAAAAAATCTGTCAGAAGGCACTCGCAGTGTCATGTCACATTACTTTTCGACAAGTAACATCTTTCAGCTGATTACTCAAATTTTAAGCAGAATTCATCGTGTGGTTTATTTCTATAGACGATTAAAGTGAACAACACCTTTGTATTTTTTGCAAAATGGAAAAAAATGAGTTTCGTGCAATGATCAAACATCTACATATGAAAGGTTTAACGCCGAAAGAAATCAAAACCGAGTTGGATAACGTACATAACACATCTGCACCAGTTTGCGACTGAATACAATTGGGTGAATGAATTTAAACGTGGTCGTACATCCATATGTGATGCATCTCGTTCGGGACGCCCAATTGAGGCTGCTACGCCAGAAATCATCAAAAAAATCCACGATATTGTTTTGATTGATCGACGAGTAAAAGTACGCGAGCTTGTTGAGGCCACAGGCATATCACATGGCACAGTGATTTCAATTTTGCAGAACAATTTGATATGAAAAAGCAATCGGCAAGATGGGTGCCGCGTTTGCTCACTGTAGATCATAAGCGCGACCGTGTGACGATTTCAAAACAATGTTTGGAGCTGTTTCGACATAATCCAGATGAATTTCTGTGTCGATTCATTACTGTGGACGAAACATGAGTTCATTACTTCATATCCGAGACGAAGAACAGTCAAAACAATAGACTTCACCGAGTGAACCAGCTCCGAAGAAGGCGAAGACCGGAAAAATCGGCCGGAAAGATGATGGCCTCAGATTTTTGGGATGCACAAGATATAATTCATATCGATTACCTTCCGTCGAAGCAAACGATCAATAGCGATTATTACGGCGCCTTATTGGACCGTTTCAACATTTTAAAGAAAAAACGTCCCCATTTGGCGAAGAAGAAAGTGCTCTTCCGTCAAGACAATGCACGGGTTCACACATGCTCGGCACCGATGGCCAAATTCAACGAATTCCGCTACGAATTGCTTTCCCTTCCAGCATATTCGCCAGATTCAGCCCCCTGCGACTATTTCCTGTTTCCAAACCTGAAGAAATGATTCGTAGGGAAAAGATTCATTACCAGAGAGCAGCTTATCGCCGAAACAGAGGCTTATTTTGAAGGGTTGGACAAATCATATTATTCGAACGACTTGAAAAAGTTGGAGAATCGTTGGATCAAGTGTATCGAGCTGAAAGGAGACTATGTTGATAAATAAAAATGAATCAATGAATAAAAGAAACAAATGTGTTTTACTATGTTTTTCTAAAACTTATTGACTTGCCTTCGTATAGAATAATTAATGAAATGTTTTTAAATGTAAGAAAGGAATAGTTGAAAATATATTTAATGGTAAATGTTTAAAAAAGTTAATGATAAGTTAAACCATAGAAATCAAAGCTTTAAACGATCTAGCTGGATCTTAATGCTTGTATGATTCTTGCGTGAATTTATATATTACGTATGTAGTCCCTAGAAACGCGTGTCAAAATGATTTTTTACGTCGAAATTGCCTCGGTAATTTAAAGTGTAGGACGCTCGCAGAGTACAAGAAATCTGGATTCAATTCCCGGATGAGGTACTTTTCGCAATAAGGATTAATTATTTACAGATTTTATATGTTATGTTTAATATGTTATTTATTATTATTAAGATCGTTTCGAAGATGCGAATAAGCATAAAAAATTTGTTAAATTGCTATTTAATTTAACTTGTGACATTACTGCGGTAGTTTAGTAGTTATTATTTCGAGACCGAAAATTCATTTCGGCGCGTGTTTCTAGGGACTACATACGTAATAAATTAACATAAGAATCAGGCAAGCATTAAGATCCAGGTAGACTGTTTAAGCCTTTGATTTCTATAGTTTGTATATTATCACATATACGATCCTATAATATATTAGGTGTAATAAAAAGAAATGCATCTATTGGAAAAATAATGGATTTCTTTTTACTACATCTAATATTATATTGTTAATTATAAGTAATTATATGTTAATTATTATATAAAATACAAAATTCGTAACAATTTTCATTGTTGTACAAATATTTTTAAATCAATAAAATTCCATTAATCAATTTTAATATCACAATTATCCTTTATGTTCGAGAGAAGTAAGCGGGAAGAACAATCACGAATAAGAGGAAATTAGAGGCGATGTCTTAGATCAAGTAATCCCACAGTTTATTTTTCTTTGTACAATTCACGAATTAAATAATTTTACAATAATTAGCAATAAATCTTTGCGAAAAGGATTTCAGTTTCTTGCGGAACAATTATTTTAAGAGAATGATGAACTATTATCTGCGCAATGGCGGTGAATTCTTTAGCAAGACAAAAAAAATTTCGGCCTATCTACTTGAACGGACAAGCGATAATTTCGGCGTATCTCTACGGCGATTGACTGCCTGACGCAGCGGCTCGATGTCAGAAGTTTTTAAAGTTCACAAAGGATCTTTTCATCAATTGCCTATGAGAACATCCAAAAATTACGAATGTGTTGAGGTGACTTCCTGATTTGCGCGGCGATTGGCGATTTGAGACGAAGACGATGAAAAAAAGAGTTATTGTCATGCATGACCAAAATTCGGTGTCTATGATTGGATAGCGATCAAGTTACGCGCACTGTGTCACACTGACGCGTGTACGTTGTAGTCTAACAAAATTGTTAACGCTGTTATTAACAAACGTTTTGAGTATATATACAACATGAGATTTGACAACAATTTTGACTTCTAACAAAGAAAGGAAATTTTCAAAATCATTTGGAAAGTTCTAAACGTTTTCAAACCACATGCTGTACATTCATAAAACGTATGCCGAAGCGAATCTTAAACATCTCTCTCGCCTCGTCATGCGATGACGAAATCAACGTGAGTGCTCGGCAATCGAGGTGGCACGAATTCAATAAATTCTTGCGATGGTCGCGACACTTCAGGTGGACTTACAATAATTGCGCGTACGGCGCATAGCGTCACGGAAGTCTGTGCTGACAAGTGACAATATTTTGCGCGAGTGAGAGGTTACAATCGCGGTTGTATTGTTGCATGTTGCACAAGGGCTGCACACGTTGAACGAGGGGAGTAGTGAAATGAGACGGCTGCACGAAGTGCAGGAAACTAATAAACGCGCGAATTGACTCGACAGATAAGAATACGGTAAGATCGAAAATTGCGGAAGGTCAGTAACTGAAGGGACTGTAACTATTAACGCGATTTTATGTGCATAGATTGATAGCACATTGTATTTAACGGTACTGACATTAAACATTACAAGTTATAATTATTATTCAAATTATATTTCTGTAAGATTTCGTAATATATACATATTGGATAATTCTATATTGCGACGTATAACACATATTGAGTAGATTTTCTCGTGCGACCACTTTTCCCAGAAATGATCATTTTTTGCAGATGCTGCCATTGAGAGAAAGAGGTGTCAATTTTGTTCATCAGTGACGGCTCTGGAATGGCCAGCAGCGGAGCATCGATGAGCAGACGTCCTGAAGTGAGCGCGGAGAGATTATCCGGGTCGTCGAATAGGGCCTGCAGAGGTCGCGAATTAAGTTTCCACTTGAACAAGGAGAGTGCTCATTTCTTTGTAGATAGTATTGCCAACTACTCGCCGAAGGTGATATTTCATTGATTTTACAGCAATCTCCCAGAGACCCCCAAAGTGAGCGGATGGCAGGTTGAAATGCCACCGGATCCCTTCCGAAGCAACCGCGATGTGACTTTCGGTGGATGATGTTCGAAGGAGCTCTCGTAACTGCTCATAGGTGCCCGTAAAGTTGGTGCCGCAATCGGAACGAACATCCGGGCAGAGTTCTCTCCTTGAAATGAAGCGGCGGAATGCGACGAGGAATGCGTCCGTGAAATAGTCGAAAACGACTTCAAGATGCGTGGCCTTGGAACAAAAATGGCTATGAATGCCTTGTGGGAGCGATGTCCACGTCCCCGACTCGTACGCAGAAGTATCGGACCGGCGTAGTTAATGCCCATCTTGAGGAATGGACAAGCTGGCATTATGCGTCCTCGAGGAAGATCGCCCATTGGCGGCTGCGGTGACTCGTCTCCATCGGATGCAAGTGATACATCGGTGAAGCCAGTATTTTACGACGGAGCGACCTCGAGAGATCCAGAATCGCAATCTTATCAGACCCAGCGTGAGCTGTACTTCTCCATAGAGTGTTCGGCGGTGACAAGATTCCACTAGCAAGCGAGTGAAGTGTGATTGTGGAGGTACAATCATTGGATGGCATTTGTTCGAAAACAAGACGGCGTACTTTAATTGCCCTCTGACTCGTAGAATTCCTTGATCGTCGAGAAACGGATTTAGAGCATGTAATTGCATGCTCTCCTCTCCGAGGAAATACCGTGCGATGGCTTTTGATTACGATGACTTCTGTGGAATAGTACAGTTCTTGGCTCACTCGGAGCCATCGGAAGAGTGTCCTGTCCAGCTTATGAAGGGTTAGCGTGTGACGGAACTTCTAACTTGAGTGGTGTCTTCTTGGAAGGCGACCCGCGCAGACATCATGCTGTGACCCTCAGGAGCTGATGAGTCGGAGAAGAATCGGAGCGGGAGTTCTGATTCGGTGATCCTTCGTTCACTGGAGTACGAGATGATGCGTTGTTCCGGCATCTTGTTTAATGGATCGGCATGGTTGCAAGATCAGGCTGTAGGATTCTGGCAAAGCTAGGAGGGGCCTAACCACCATAGTGGATGATGGATGAGCTCACTCCCCGAAATGCCGGAACAACGCGTCGCCTCGCAGTAGGCTAGATTGTCTTTTTCAGGAACGTAACACCATTGAGCGTCTGACAAGTCCTGAATCAGCGACACGCAGTTGGCTACATAGATTTTCCATCTGGCCTTTGAATCCAGTGAAGCGTGACCTTGGAATCCAACCAGTCTGATGGGAAGTATAACTAAATTCAAAACGTTGCGTGACCAAATTCATCAACAGGGCTGTGGACAACTCTAATCACGGCAGAGACACGAGCTTGATTGAAGCGACCTTTTAGCTGTCTGCTTTTAGCTATCAACAAGAACACTCTGGTATCGTTCGTGCGGGTGGACTCGGAGGTAAACCGCGGTGGCGTATCCCTTCTCCAATGCGTTGGCAAATCCATGCAACTCGATTTGCGAACTCTCGTCGCCGGTTTCCAGCCATCGGCTGATTTAAAAATACTCGAACTGTGGAAGCTCTCCAAGAAATTGCTGCCATTGACTAGCATCGGATGACGGAAGTGGAGCGTCCCACTTCAGTTGCTGCAGCCAGACTGCATAAGGATCTTAGCACAAATTGTGATCGGTGTCAACTATCCGAGAGGATCAAAAAGTCACGCAATTTCTGCGAGCATGCTTCTCTTTGTGAAGTTGGCAATAGCGTGGGGCTGAATTGTGAACATGAATTTGTCTCTGGCCAGAGTAGCGTGACTCTCGAGTTCCCACGAACAGGAGTCGGAGATGAGACAGTATTCAGCGGGAATTCCTATAAGAGTCTCTTAATAGTTTTCTGAGAGGAAATCCGCCCGCATAGTTGGCATAGTTCGGTTGCACCATGACTGCCGATGAAAAATAGTGAGCTCCGATCACGATGTCATCGATGTAGCAGTCGCGCTGAAGTACAACGGAGCCTCGCGGAAATCTCGTCTTCTCATCGGTGAGTTGACGGAGAGTACGAATCACGAGGAATGACGCGCAAGACAGCCCGTACGTCATAATGTTCAATCTGTATTCGCAGATTGGTTCGTTCATCGAAGGGCGCCAGAGGACGTTAGTAATCCGGTCTTCAGGGACGAGAATCTGGCGGTACATTTTTTTCGACATCCGTCACGAGTGCGTATCGGTGCCACCGCCAGCGCATGAGTATGTCGGCGAGAGCAGAAAGTTGGCATCAATTAGCAGATGGGAGACTCACCAGATCCTTCTGCGACCCGTTGAACACCACCCTCAACTTGGTAGACGCACTCAATTCTCACAGCACCCCATGATGAGGTAGGTAACCTTCCTTGCTCTTCTGGATTAGCTGATTTTGGCACGAGTTTCATGTGATTTAATTCCTCATACTCTTTCAGGAAAGCGCGATAGAGGTTTCCGAATTGAGCCTTCCGCTCACACCGTCATTCCATGGCGAACAGTAATCGTTCTGCTGGCTGACGAGTGTCCTTGAGGGGGTCCTTGATGGCGGAGAGGCAAAGGGCAGGCGCATAATGTACCGGTCGACAGCTGTGCAAGCGTAAGTTTGAGAGAAAATCTCCTCACAGGACTGCTCCTCTGAAGCAACTTCACGGGATCATTGGCCATAAACTGCGGATCGGCGAGGTCCTTGATGTGGGGCTACGTGACTTCACATTTGGTAGCTGCGCCTTGATAAAGTGAAAGACGCGGTAGGATGAAGGCGACGGCGTTGATCCGTGCTCCATTGACTCTGGACAAGCGTCACCTTTTCACGAGTGGAGCCCGAACAAGACCCTCCGAATCCGAAGATTGAGACCGCCGCTCGGGTTCTCGACAGACGGAAGCGTTGTACGAGTACCTCAGAGATCAATGAGATCTCAGATCCTTGATCGGTCAACGCTTTGGCGGGATAAGGATCTGCGTGACGATCGGTGACAATGAGTCTCGCCGTAGCGAGTAGAGTAGCTTTGCCTCTTCATCCTGTCGCACAGCGGACAGCGTGTTCACTTCAACAGGTTTTGGTGTAGCGTATGCGTCATGCAGAAGCGAGTGATGTAAGCTTCTAGCTTTGCAAGTAATGCACATCTTGATGGATTGACACTTTGCGATCGGATGGGAGTCGAGACAATTAAAACACAATCAATGTATCTCCACAACGACTTCTCGATCGGCAGTGGATTCAGCCTTAAAGGACTCGCACATCATAACATTGTGTTTGCCTTTGCATAGATCACAGCAGGAGTGCGCATCGACAGTGCGCTTAGCGACGTGCGATTTCGCAATTCGCGGCGGTCTCCGGAGACCTTGACTATTTTCGGTTTCACAGCTTTGAGAGTGAGAGTTCGCGAAATCCATTCACGATGAAATCCATGAGAGTGTCATGGTCCAGCAAATTCGTAGAATCACTCCTGTGAGATTCCCACTCGAGGCGAGTTTTCGGATCGAAGAGCTCGATGGCGAAGTGATTGAAGAGATCGAACCATGGGAATTAATTGGTCTTCCAATGCTGTCCTGGCCGTTTACGGCACTGATGGCAGCGTTGTAAATGGCAGCGGCTAAGCTCTTCAGCGGTATTGGTTTCATTTTTTGCACGGCGGTGAATGTGCAAAAATTGGAGCCCGACAACAACTCCTTCTTGTTTTCGTGCTTGCATAGCAGTGTCCACGAACGCAGATAATTGTCTCTGGTTACAACTAATGGATGTATCAATGCATGGATTCCTCCAAGTAATGCTTCAAGTGATGGAACTTCTCTACGTTCGAGACGGACGGATTATTCCTGACAATAAATTGGAATATGTCTCGAAATGAGGGTCAGTCTTCAAACGCATCCAAAAACGACCGGATTTTCAGACATGGCAGGCACTGCTGCACGTACGTATTTTCAGCAAAGTCGACAAACTGAGATGTGCTGTACTCACTTTCGTCAAAGGCCTCCTTATAGAGAGCTCGAATGAGCTCTTGTTGCCTTTCAAACATGTCCCATAGCTGATCGAGGAGAATTAGACGAGTCTCGATGGCGTGGAGCGTAATGTTCGCTGTACCCATCTTCTTCAAGTTCAATACTGATCTTGCTATGAATGTCATTTTGGGCGATTAAGGTATTTATGTCCGCACTCATTGTTCACTCACTTATTTTCTCTTCTTTTTCTTTTAGTTACGCGCTCCGAATGCGACGGCTATACTTCTGAGCACGCGATACACAGCACATTCGGCTTGAAGGACCACTTAATGTTCGAGAGAAGTAAGCGGGAAGAACAATTATTATATGAATAAAAGAAAATTAGAGGCGATGTTAGATCAAGTAACCCGAGTTTATTTTTCTTTGTACAATTCACGAATTAATAATTTTACAATAATACTGATAACAATAAATCCTTGCGAAAAGCTGGATTTCAATTTCTTGCGGAACAATTATTTTAAGAGAATGGTGAGCTATTATCGGCGCAACGGTGGTAGATTCTTTAGCGACAAGACATTTACATTAAGAAAAACGTAAGACAATAAATTTAAAATTTCAGCGTTTCGACAGAAATTTTACAGAAACTAGCGGATGAAATTAAAGATTTGTTTCATGAACGTTCTGCAACTTTTTATACTCCTGCACGAACAGAAAGAGATCAAAAAGTTCCCGCGTCTGGGAAATTATTATTTTCGTGTAAATTACATTCAAAAAACGTTGATTGATGCTAGAGCGTTGTAATTTCTTAAAAAAAGTTTGTATTTCGACGCTTAGTGGTATACTAAATGCTATTTCTGTAATAAAATGTTTAACTTTCTGAACTAAACTTTACTAAAACTTTTAACTGTGAATAAGTATTTGTAAACTGCTACATTTTTTTCAATGATTAGAGGACTTCAGAAAGGAACTTGCGGTGTTGCGCGATAATACAGAACAATAGGAAGTAATCATAAAAATATGGAAGAAGACTTTTTTTGCAAGGCAAGACGCAGCTAAAAATGTAATCGAGAGTTTGATACTTCAATAAATTCCCCTGTCTTTATAATAATCGTGGATCTTGGATCTTGTTAGTATATTGTAATATTTATATAATATTTAATTTATATAATATAATGAAGTTATAAAAATATTTTAACATTAATATTAAAAATTATTTGTCAGTATCTTATGCGATATGTTTCATTATAATTCAGATTCACCTTAGACTTTGACAGCAAATTTGGTCAAAATAATTTAAAGGATGTATGGCCGTCTTTAAGAAAGTGCTTTAAAAAATGTATTAATTTTGAAATTATTATAGGAGAAGAGGCTGAAACTCTGCTGGATAACTTGTCTCAACTATTAAATGGTACATACATTCATTAATACATTAGAAGTAAATCTACTTTTTATATTACATAGTGCTATCAGGATTCTTAATATTCTCAGTCTTTGAAATTGAAATGAAATTGAATGACACTTTTGATATGTTAACAATGATACTTCATTATATGCTAAAAATCAAATCATAATGCAATTGTATACAATGAACAACACTCAACAATTTCTTATTCATACATTTATATAGATAATTGCTGTGTTTAGATGACAAAGATGTAGTTTTATTAATAATTTTACCAACGGCTATCGACTTAATTAAAAAAATTCAATTTTGGATAAGAAGTAAATGATTAAACGAAAAGTTGAATCAGTAGAAAAGAAATTATTGAAACAACAGGAATTTTGCAGAATCTTTCATTTTACACGTCGACGTAAGTACAACTTCCAACATTCACACTTATACAGGGTCCGGCAAAATGATCTCCCACATTTTAATCTTTAATAAAAACGCTATTGTAAATGCGATTTAGATTTTATTTTTATTAACTGAAAATTTATGCTATGCCATTTGTTTTTATTGAGTTTTAAAAATTACAGAGTCCAAGTAGCGACCATTTTTTTCGATACACGGCTAAGAGATCGTTCAACTGCTTCTTTTACAGCTGCAACATTTTCAGGTGTCCGAACACTTCTGGGTCTACCAGTTGATTTTCTTTTTAAAGCTGAACCTGTAGCTCTAAAATTTGAAACCCACAACAGTATTGTTTTGCGATCTAGAACTGGAGCATGTCTACCAAGCGCGAAGTGAGTACGAAAAGTTCTTTGCGTCGTAATTACAGATTTGTTACTTTTCATAAATGTTTCGATAACGAAGGCACGATGCTTGCCTGTCCAATTCATGACGACAACTGAAATGGCAAGGCGCGAGCTACTAACCGACTACGCTAAGCTCCCCATCTCTTCAGTGGTTCGGGGACAGTGGCGGTGCAAAATGTGGGAGATCATTTTGCCGGACCCTGTACTTTTCCATCTGCTTTTCTGTTATGCATTATTTTTAAACAGAAGCAAATTTGAAAGATGCTGTGATCAACGTATAATTAAAACAAGACAATATCAAGCCATTTATAACAATGATTGAATCGATAAGAAACCCCGAAAGATTCTACTCCATAATTGGCAGAGCTCAATACAAAGTACGATCGGTTATAGTAGTATAAGAGTTTTTATTTCAAATATATGTACAATATGGTTTTGTTTTTCTCTCTTCAATATTTTTTTCTTATTTATATTTGATTTGCTAAGCATATGGAGATAGCATATGGACAAATAATTGTTTAGATATATCGTAACGTCCAAATATATGATATATCAGTTTTATATTCTTAACGAAGATTATGTAAGTCCGAAATCTAATCATATATTTATTTATACGATTTTATCATAGCAGATTGTTAACCTTGTAGTGTATCATTAATGTATTTAATTAATGTAATTAACAATGGTTCAATTGTCATTGCATAGTGTGCCGGGAAAGCCAATGATTTCGTTGTTTGAGTTACCTTGAAAAGGATCCGAATCAAGAATCGAAACGTTTGGCGAAAATATGTGAACAAATAAATCTTATTTCACACCAATATCCTGTATTGGCTCTAAAAGGCATCACCTCATAAATTGATTGTAGGAGTCTTTAAAACGAATTTAAAACTGTCGAAATGTCATTTTTATTTATTTTATTGCATATTTTATATTAAATAAGTACATATTAAATAAATACATGTGTGTATGTATGTATGTACACTGCTCAAAAAAATTATGGCATAGAAAAATTTTGAGCAAATATTAACTAATTTTGGGCTAATTTTAACTGACATAACTTTGCGAAAAATTATAGATAAATTATTCGTATAATAATTCTTTTTTTTTTTAATTAAAGTTTGAAATCTCTAATTTAAGATTGCTGTAGCCAGATTTTAAGTTCAATCCATCTTTACTATTGTAACTCTCAAAGTATGAGGGTATGTCATATTGAAAATTGTAAAATTTGACTGAATGTAAGGACTTCGTACAGGGGTGGATCCTGAAGTTTAGGAAGGAGCCATTGACGCATTGCAAGCGAAATTTCACGATCAAATATAAAATATTTAAATTACTATTGGTATATTACATTGAAAAATAATATCTAGGAAATGTTTTACTTAAAATTATATAAACAAAAAAATATAATATGAAATATATATATTTAAAAAATATATATTATAATATATAATATATGTATAGTGTTCGCTGCTATTGGATCTAGAAGAATACACTAATAGCAGCGAGCGCTCACGGATCCGCTCCGCAATAGCTGAATCTGCTGAACGCGATCATTAGATCTGTTCTTTTTGGCTGAATTTTTGCACCAATTCATCTTTCTTTCTTTTTTCTTCAGGAGGAAAGAAGAAGAAGAAAAATGAACTGGTGCAAAAGTTCAATCAAAAAGAACAGACCTACTGAGTCTCTATACATAGAGTCTAACTAAAGTGGGTATAAAGAGAGTGGCTCGAATGCATATGCCTAATGCTTGGCTCCATCATGAAGAGTCCTCACTGTTAATTAGAAAGAAGACAACGTTAGAGAAAGAAGAGATTAAGATGAGAAATTTTGTCATAGATATGGGACACAAAATGGCGATTTCCGGCTAATTAGCGTCACACTCTTTATACCTATTATGTCGCGTGATTAGTGTTGCAAAGACGTAGAGAATGGACTGCGCGATCCGTGGATCAAAATGATCGATAAAAGTAAGCGAGAGGGACCATGGAAGACGGCCATCTCTATCTCTTTTCTTGCTGAACGAGTAATAAGTACAGTAAGTCAAGTAAGAGCGTGGTCGATCAGCATGGTGTTGCATCATTTCATATTATTAGTCTTGAGATAGATTCGAATAGTTTCGTACAATATATCTAAATCTTTCTGCTTTAATTTTGCTTGTCCTTGACGCAGTGTTAAGCCAGGATTCCGCGAAAACAGAGTCACTATTTTTTTATCGTCTTTTTTGTCCACTTTGCATATCGAGCCACGTTCCGGTAAATCATCGACATTTTTTGCCACATTATATCGCACCCATTTCTGTACGAATGATTTTGACTTTTTTTCATATATTTAGCAGCCGCTAATTGTGACATTTTTGGATGAGTGCAGAGGAAGAAAGCTTCATAGCGTGATGCGTATTTGGTACTCATGGCGCTTAATGTGATTCTCTTAAAAAAGTTCAATGATAACTGAATCTTCCTTAATAGTGCATCAAGGACAAAGGTGCTTTTTATAGATTTATGACAGATTTAAGGTGATATCTTTTATTAGCTTTGAGTAAGGCCAACCACGATCTTACTTGACTTACTATATAATTGATTCTTACCTGTGGATTCAACCAATCATGTTTAATTATTTGGCGAGGTAATCGCTTTGTCGACTTGAACACGCCCTATGTCTTTGGTGCCACGTGACTTATGCCTACAATGGTGGCACCAATACTGGACTCTGTTCACCCAGCGCGAAATAAAAGCTATAGCACAGAATTCATTTATTTACTTTTTGGAATATAAAAAAGAATCTATATTTTTATACTTAGAAAATTCCTAAAATAAAAAATATTTATTAATTTATATTTTTATAATATCAAAATTGTAATTAAGCATTTTAGAGATATTAAAAGTATATAATCTTTTGCTATATTTTTAAAAAAGAAAACTCTAAAGGAGGGGACCATGACTCCCATAGTCTTTTCGTGAATCCGCCATTTGCAAATTTTTTGAGGAATGCCGTTTACAGCAGTATAAAATTTGAACTTTTTCCTTTGATTTGAAAAAAAAACGAATTGCTGGGATTTTTTTTTCGCAAAGTTACACTTTAAGTAGCTTTCACATATACCTACTACTGACATTATCTGTAATATCGGATATGCACAATGACTGGATAGATTTTGCACATCGTATTTCTGAATATGTGTAAATTTCAGTGTTGTCTCCGCGTTGCCCAATTACTATTTGCAGTCGATTTCTCATATTAATGCAAGTCCTAATTTCTTCCTGCAGAATGTCATTCTAGATTTATACTAGAGTTTGTGATAAGTTTCTGACAATGAGATTGACAAGTTGTCTTACCAAATCTCTTAATCTACGAATCATTATGTTCCATATGCATGGGATTTAAATAAAAACCTCTATTCTTGAAAAGAAACATACGAAATTCTAGAAGAATACTGTAATATATGTAACATATATTGTAATATATTGTATATATAGTAATTAATATTAACATTCCAATTTACTATCGATATGTGGATGATATTTTATTAACAATCCCGATTAATCAGATCAATGAAATACTAGATAAATTCAATTCTTATCATGATAGATTGAGATTTACAGTAGATCATGGGGATAACAAATCTATAAATTTTCTCGATGTTAAAGTGATATTAGAAGATGATTGTATAAAATTTGACATGTATAAAAAGCTCATGAACTCAGGAAGATATCTAAACTACAAATCGAACCATTAATGAACACAAAAGAGGAGTAATAATCAGTCAGCATGATAGATGATGAATTCTGCATGATGAATTCTGTTTCTCTCACATCCGGAATATCACAAAAAAAAAATTGAATCCATGATAAATATTCTGTTAATTAATGATTATTCTCTTGACATAATCTTTGCTACAATTAATAAAAGACTTAAAAAATTGGCGAATAGAAAGAATTTATATGAAAATAATATTGTTAACAACGATGATTTCATCATAATATAAAAAAATTTGTCACTATACCATGTATAAACACAATCTCAGATCTCAATTTAAGATTATAGCGGAAAAAAACAATTTTAAAATAGCTTATAAACCTATGAATACGTTAAATCGTTTCATGAAATTAGATGAGGATGAATTAGAAAAAATGGAACAATGTGTATACAAAATAAGCTGTCTTGATTGCGACTCCTCTTATGTTAGTCAAACAAAAAGGAAAGTAAAAACACGAATCAAAGAACATAAAGCGAATATCAAAAAAAAATCAAAAAATTCTCTGACCATATTATCACAGCATCAGATCGAATGCGGTCACAAAATAAATTGGGATAACGTTCAGGTGTTAGATATAGAACCATGTTTTCATAAAAGAATCACGTCGGAAATGATATTTATCAAAAAACAAGTCGATGATCTGAACAAGCAGAGTGATACAGAAAAATTATCAGAGATATACTTTCCTGTGCTTAGCATAACTCCCCCTACATAAGTCCATTTTACCCTTTCCTTCGATACATGTTATAGGTATATATAACTGTATATCATGATAAGAATTTGGCAAATCATTGTAATGAGTATTTTATTACAACAAGTCATCTACTCTCGATATCATTTCACTCAGTTGACTGTAACATAGGTACTAAGTTTTTATATTTTATAATTCAAAACACGATTTGAAAACATTTAATTAATCAAAGAATATTGTAATCATTAGAATCTGGAAATTTTGCATTCAAGTAACAACTAAATAGAGACATTTGGACTACCTGAATTTTTGTAATAAAAAGATGATTGGATATGATAACTTTAATCTTTTCGGACTAACATTAATAACTTGTTAATTAATAATAAAAAAAATTGTTAAATAACGAGCGGTTTGACATTACAATTAGATATGTCAAACAATATACGTAGACGAATCGTTGTTGTGCGTAAATATCTCTGTAATTATATTGAATTGAATTATTATATTGAAGATGGCCTAATATATATATATATATATATATGTAAGGCCGAAATGTTTATGTATTTAATTATGTGCAATTAGATTATAATATATTGTAATCAAATATAATTAACCGCTAACAATATCATCGTGGTATATACCCTTTATCTTTCCGATTTTATATTATACTATAATATTTTCCTATATCTTTGTATACGTTTCTTTTCAAGACTAAAAGCACAGAACTTATTGCAGAATGCGGAAGCAATCTAATTGAGTTTTCTACTAAAAACTAGAGAGTAATGGCTGCGATATGCAGCCGTGCATTGTTCTGCATAAACAAAGAAATTTTTGGTGGATTTTGGGCTTTAGAATCGTAGATTAAAAGATTTGGCAAGACAATCTTGTCAATCTCACAGGCTCATTACAAGCTCTAGTACAAATCTGGAATGACATTCCGCAGGAAGTAATTAATATGAGAAGTTGACTGCAAGCAGTAATCGAGCAACGCGAAGACAACGCGTTACTAAAATTTACACTAACGCAGAAACACAATGTGCAAAATCCATTCAACAACCTCGCCATGATGCATATCCGGTAATGCAGGTAATGTCAATTGGTAATATACGTCAAAAATGTGAGGGCTGTTTTAAAGAGCTGTAACTTTGCGAAAAAATCGCAGCAACTCTTTTTTTTTATTAATTAAAAAGAAAAGTTCGAATTTTATGTCACTGTAAACGGCATTCCGAAAAAAAGTTTTACAAAGCATATTCCGTATATTCGGTCAAACTTTACAATTTTCAATATGACAAACACACCCTCATATTGAGAGTTACAGTAATAGGGATGCATTAAATTTGAAATCTGGCCACAGCATCTTAAAGTAGAGATCTCAAGATTTAATTTAAAAAACAACGTTATTCTACAATAATTTTTGCAAAGTTATTGGGTTTCGCCCAAGCTTCTCTTTATCGTTAATAAGAATAATTTATTATATTGTTTTTCAGTTTGCGTATTTAGATATCAAGTTTTGTTGATTTTCAGTGCAATGACTAGATGCGATGTTGAGTCATATCGGAGCAATTCGTATTTTATGTTACGTTAAAAAGTCCATGCTTGTATGTCACATTGAAAGTAAAAATAAGTTAACCCTTTCAAGGCGGGCGGCGTGTTCGGTACCCTTATCGTTTATGGCATCTAGTCACATCGCCCGATAAAGAATCGATCAATCCCCGAGATGTCGATTGTTAAGCGACGCATGCGTCACGCGTAATCGATTCGGTACACTCAGCTCATAATGGCTCTGATTATCTCGTCGACAGCACGTGTCTCGCCTCGCGCTGAATAGTTTTTTATCGCGCTACCGCACCGTTGAGATCCTTTCCGCATCTATTGTGAAACACGTTCGCCCGCATTTGAGGTTTGTTTAAATAAAGTTTGGAAAGCAGGGAAAATCTCATTTTTCTCGACCAAATGCCCTCGAAGCAATCATACCGCGAGAACGCTTGGAACGGTGATCGCATGGCCGTGCCATCACAAATTCATCCTGCACGCAGCAAGATCACCAACATTTCTTTGGTCCTTCGAACCGGATACTGTCAAGTATTTGGCCTCAGTGTAGTGGCGAGCAGCAATTTGGCAGTCAGACAAGGTTATATCATCGAGACGAGACAAACGGCGCGGTAGCAGTAATCAATGCAAGCGTCGCATCAGCGGCAGCACGCAGCAAAAACAGCCGTAAGGCCCGCATCTAAGCATCAGAGATTCAGCCCGGCTCATATTACGTCATATCCTGATGCAGTATCAATGTTTTGCGAGCGGAATCCTGTCGGTGGAAAACAAGGCCTGTTCCGGATGACGTGTAACAGAAGTCATCCCTCAACGGCATAGCATCTGCGAGAGGAACGTTTCCGTCCAACAACGCTCGACTGGAAGGCATCCAGCATCTATCACATCTCTTTTTAGCATTAATTGCGTAACAAAGTGAGGAAGATTATTGTCTCCGTTGCCGACCAAGTTCCCTTCGCCATGTTCGTTGCATACGCGCGTTCGTAGTTGCATTCAAGATGATCGACTAATCAGAAGCGACGACACTTAAGCGACAGCGCACGACCATAAAGGCATCATGTACGCGTATCAGAACTTATGTAGAGTCAATAGTCGCTATTAATCCGTCAATAGTGGCTCATCTCGAAGAGCAGAAGGCGAAACTCGAGCACTATTGGGCGGAATATAACGAGTATAATCGCGTCTAGAATTATTATGAGTACGAAGGCTGCGATCGAGATGGTTTCGAGGAAGCGTTTTATGCGTTATCCATCAAGATCCGCAAGCTCATTTCCCCTTCGCCGACATTGCGAACGTCCATCTTTTCTCCGTCCTCTTCAAGTATTCGTGATTCAGATCGTGGTATGCATATTCGGTTGCCTAAATTAAATTTACCAATATTTTTTGGCAAATATGATGAATAGTTCCTATTTTTCGATACATTCAACTCGGTTATCCATTCCAACACCTCGTTCTCAAATACACAAAGATTTCAATATCTACGGGCGTCACTCACCGGCGATGCAAACGCTGTAATCAGTTCATTAGAATTGTCGGACGCTAATTACGACGTCGCGTGGTCAATTCTCAGGGATATGATAACAAATGCGTGATTGTTCAAACTCATGTCAAGGCTATAATAAATTGGGAATACAAATTAGTTCGGTCCGTTTTCCAAAAGATGGCTCCGGCTGTTGTGAATGGTTCATAGTGACAGCTGATTTTGGCGTTTTCAGAGAGGTTAGACATCTGCTAATAATATTCAGTTTATATCGTTTTGAGTTTCATACAAAAACATTGATTTTTACTGTGTTTGAAATGTCGAATTTTGTGTTAACCAAGCAGCATTTGTGGGAGGTTCTAATTTTCTGCTTTAATTGGAAGAAAAGTGCAGCTGAAGCCCATCGAATGCTTGTCGAAGTTTATGGTGACACTGCTCCAACTGATAAATCATGTAGGGAATGGTTTCGACGTTTCAAGGATGGAGATTTCAGCGTTGAAGACAAGCCTCGCTCTGGACAGCCAAAAAAATTCGAAGACAAAGAATTAGAGGCATTACTCGAAGAAGATCAGAGTCAAACGCAAGAGGAGCTTGCAGAATCATTGGGAGTAACTCAACAAGCCATTTCTGCACGATTGAGAGCCATGGGAATAATTCAAAAACAAGGAAATTGGGTGCCTTATGAACTGAAACCGAGAGACATTGAAAGGCGATTTTTCACTTGCGAACATCTGATTCAAAGTCAACAAAGAAAAGGTTTTTTGCATCGGATTGTGACAGGAGATGAGAAGTGGTATTTTACGACAACCCCAAAAAGAAAAAATACTACGCTAAGCCCGGTCAATCGTTGCCATCAACCTCAACATCAAAGCCGAATATTCATGGTTCGAAGATCATGCTCTGTATCTGGTGGGACCAAAAGGGTTGTTTATGAGCTGTTGAAACCTGGCGATTCCATTACGGGCGATCGGTATCGGCTACAATTGATTCGTTTGAGCTGTGCATAGCGAGAAAAACGGCCGGAATACGAGCAAAGACATGATAAAGTTATTTTTCTTCATGACAACGCTCGGCCTTATGTCGCAAAAGTCGTAAAAAAATATTTGGAAACGCTCAAATAGGATGTTTTACCGCACCCGCTGTATTCTTCGGATATTGCTCCTTGCTGTTTACTGGTTGTTCCGAAGGATACAGCATGATTTGGTAAATCACCGGTTCACTTCTTTCGCAGAAATCGAAAATTGGCTCCAAAATTGGATCACCTCCAAAGACGAATCATTTTTTTCAATATGGAATTCGAAAATTGCCTGAGAGATGGGAAAAAGTAGTAGCCAGCGATGGACTTTAATTAATCTGTTCATTCATTTTATTTTGAAATAAATGCATTTTTAAATACAACAAAAACGGACCGAACTAATTTGTACTCCCAAGATTTGCCGGCTATGGCAAAGGAAAATTCAATCGATCTCAGAAGAATCTCTGACGGCGCCGCAAAACATTTGCACGCCCTTCAGGCATTGAAGCGTCCCACGACGCATTGGGACGATATTCTTGTCCTCATTCTAACTTCTAAATTTGACTCACTCACATTACGCAAGTGGGAAACTTCCTTAACGGGCAACAAGCTGCCGTCGCTTAAACAACTGTTAGATTTTATCGCTCATCGATGTCAGATGCTCGAGGCTACCACAAGAGCCAGCACTACTTCCGCAAAGCAGGTCGAAGCAAAATTACAGCCAAATGTTAAGCGGTCATCGTCGTGTGCGGCTATCGTTAAACCCAAATGCCACTTCTGTCAAGGCGATCACGTCATTTATTATTGCAAAAACTTCGTGGCACTTCCGGTATCGCAAAGGGCTGCAGAAATTCACAGTCGCAAACTCTGCGTTAATTGCTTGCGCTCCTCTTCTCATGAATCAAGTAAATGCACCTCTGGTCAATGCAAGGTCTGCCAAACAAAGCACAATACGCTGCTTCATATGCCCTCAGCTGCGGACCCATCGACTAACAATACCGATAAGAAAGTTGCATCTAAAGAAATTCCTCCCCCCTCCGTCGTAAGGACTCATGCTTCAGGATCATTTAATAGCGAACAAATTATGCTCTCGACTGCGGTTGTGCTCGTCTACGACAGCGATGGCTCGCGCAGGGCGTGCCGAGCTTTATTGGATTGCGGATCGCAAGCGAACTTTGTATCTAAGAAATTTGTGGAAGCGCTCGGTTTAGAAACGCGCCCATTAAATGTCTCGATTTCAGGCATGGTGACCTCGACCAGTCATGGCTAGAATCCAATTACAATTGCGACTCAACTCACCGCGGCTATCGAATGTATCGTGACTGATCAGGTTACTGATAAGATTCCGGCAGTCTCTTCGAGGCGGGACAAATTTGATTTTCCGCGCAACATTAGTTTGGCTGACCTGCGATTTCACATATCGTCGGATATCGATCTGCTGAGCGGAATTCTTTGGAATATGCGTTGGTCAAGTCAGGTCTTCCGACAAGCACCCAACTCTCCAAAAAACACGACTGGGATCGTGGGACTTTTGGCGGATCGTTTGGGCAGCACCATATCGACCGCCTCAAGGGTTCACTCGTTTCATGCGTCCGTAACCAATACAGAATTACACGAAATGCCAGTCATGCCTGGCAAATGGACGACATATCTGCGCATTCGGATAATTACACAATGGAGGAAAATATTTGCGAGCGTCACTTTTTAGACAACGTGTCTCAAAATTCTCAGGATAGATGTACGGTCAAGCTTCCGATCAGAGAGCAAATGTTAAATAACATTGGCGATTCGCGTGAAGCAGCTCTCAAGCGATTGCGAGGCATCAAGAAGCACTTCAATTCGCGATCCTACGCTTAAAATTCAATACGCAGCGTTTCTTGACGAATATTTATCGCTGGAATATGCGACGACTAGAGCCATCCATTGCAGAAGAACCAATATTATTTTATCTCCCCCACCATTGCGTCTTCAAAACGATCGAGCAAACATCGAAAATCCGTGTCGTATTCGGTGCATCTTGCCGCAGCAGTTCCGGCGTATCGTTAAACGACGCGCTTCTAGTGGGATCGACCGTTCAACAAGATTTGATCTCAATTTTGATGCGTTTCCGTTTTTTTGCTTATGTCATCACCGCTGACATCATAAAAATGTATCGGCAGATTTTAGTGCATCCCAGACGTGCCTGCAAAGAATTCTCTGGCGCGACGATCTATCTGCTAATGTCGTACGAACTCACTACCGTCACTTACGATACAGCTTCTGCGTCATTTCTGGTCACCAGATGTCTTAAGCATTTGGCTGAGCAACACGCTCATCAGTTCACTCGGGGTTCAACATACGTTCTTCGAGATTTTTATGTCGATGATATGCTCACCGGGGCGAATACAGTCGACGAATTAAAACTAATTCGTGACGAAACTATTCAACTGTTAAAATTAGGAGCATTCGAGTTAACCAAATGGGTCTCGAACTGCCCTGAATTATTGGAAATAGACAATCGTAACAGTGTGCCAGTCATTATCAGAGATAATGCTGCAGATTCGTGGATTCTGGGCATGCAGTGGAATCAGTATCAGGATACATTCCAGTTTCTCTGTAACTTGAAACAGAAGCCCACGTTGTGTGTGTCAAAACGAATCATACTTTCCGATGTCGCTAAATTATTCGATTTTCTGGGTCCGGTCATTGTGATCGCAAAATTCATCCTGAGATTTGTGGCAATTGGCTATGACATCCACTCGCTGGATCGCTTTCAGTTCACAGATGGGTGATTTGAATCAACTAAAAATTCTTTAAGCGTTAAAATCAATGCCCATCAATCAATCGTAGAAGTGCACGGATTTTGTGACGCCAGCCAGCGCGCGTTCGGAGCTTGCATATACCTTCGCACCAAGCTCGGTCTCAACGACCATCACTTTAAGTTATTGTGCTCAAGATCTCGCGTCGCGCCGCTCAAGACCATCTCGTTACCGCGATTAGAGCTATCAGCCGCCTTGCTGTTGGCGTGCTTAATCAACAAGGTCAGAGAGTCATTGGAACTCTCGAATGCCCGACTTATCTTTGGACTCGACGATCGCGTTAAACTGAATAACCTCCCCTTCGCGGCGGTGGTCGGTTTTTGTGGCAAATAGAGTGAGCGAAATTCAGCGCTTAATAGAAATTAAACACTGGCGTCATGTCGCATCCTCAGACAACCCTGCCGATGTATTGTTGCAAGGGCTAAATCCGTGCGACGTGATCAATGCTAAGAGGTGGTGGAATAGCCCCGAATTTCTAAAATGGGATGAAAACATCGGCTGCCCAGTGTCTTTATGCATTTGGACAACGATCTTCCCGAACAAAGGAAAATCCGCGTAGCCGTTTCCATTTCCCATCCTTGCGTCGTCGACGACTTGCTAAATAATTCCAATTTAAATAAAATATGTCGTATCATAGCGTATTGTTTGCAACGCGCATCGGGAGCACGCGGTATCTGATTTCGTGTTAAAACATCCCCGTTAAAACATCTATCACTTTAAATTGTATTTGCAGAACGATGCAACAGCGAGCGTTTTATCGCGAGTATTAAGCGCTAGTCAAAAACGAAATTGTAAACGCTTCTAGTAATATCTTATCGCTATCTCCTTTCTTAGATGAAAGCAGACTAATGCGAGTTGGCGGGAGGTTGAAAAATTCTAATCTCGCGTTCAATGCGTGCCATCCAATTCTCCTGCCACGCAAACACATATTAACTCAGCGTATTATAGAGCGCGAACACATACCAAACTTGCACGCGGGTCTGCAAGCCACGATGGCTTTCGTGCGCCAGCGCTTTTGGCCGCTATCATTGCGCTCCATCGTGCGTGGAATAATACAAAAATGTATTACCTGTTTTAGGCTAAACCTAATCAATCAGAAGCCTTAATGGACTCATTATCAGCCAGTCGAGATAGCATATCTACACCTTTCTCTCGCTGCGGTGTAGACTATGCCGGGTCGCTCTTGTTATGTGAGGGAAAGCGTCGAAACGCGCGGAATCACAAGTCGTAAGTTTCGCTTTTTGTGTGCTTCACCACGAAGGCAGTCCACCTAGAGTTAATAAGTGATCTACGTCTGAAGCATTTATTGCCGCCTTTAAGCGATTCATTTCTCGTAGGGATAGACCCACGCACATGTATTCGGATAACGAGACCACCTTCGTGGGCGCTCATAAGCAAATTCAAGAATTATATGATATATATAATGATCAACAAGTTCAATCTGAGATTAAGGATTTTCTGCGCGAGTTGGAGATTTCATCCCAACTAATGCACTCCATTTTGGAGGTTTGTGGGAGGCAGCCGTAAAATTTGCCAAATACCATATGACTCGGATCGTGGGTAAAGCTTATTTGACTTTTGAGGAAATGCAAACGACCCTCTGTGAAATAGAAGCGATCCTCAATTCGCGTCCCTTCTTACCGTTAAGCGCCAACCCTAACGACCTAAGTCCGGGACATTTCTTGGTTGGCACGACTTTGAATGGTCTTCCTTGCGTTGACTTGAGCGACGTCAACGAAAATAGGCTGCTGCGGTGGCAACGCGTAGAGCAAACCCAGCAGCATTTTTGGTGTAGGTGGAGTAATGAGTATCTCCACTCTCTACAAGTATGAACCAAATGGATGGCTAACAAGGAAATTCAGCTGTCAACTAATCAACTTGTGCTCATAAAGCAGTCGAACTTAGCCCCACTTCAGTGGGCAATGGGGCGGGTCCATCCCGAGGTGAGGAGGTTCATCCCGATCCCGACGGCATCGCGCGCACCGTAACTGTGAAGACTGCCAAGGGTTCCTACGTGAGACCACGTGTCTAAGCTATCAATATTACCAATCAAAATTTAGTCTATACGTTATTAAGCATTTAGGTTTAAGTGCCTTCAACTGTTACTATCTAAGTATATCAGGCTTCGCCCAAGCTTCTCTTTATCGTTAATAAGAATAATTTATTATATTGTTTTTCAGTTTGAGTATTTAGATGTCAAGTTTTGTTGATTTTCAGTGCGATGTTGAGTCATATCGGAACAATTCATATTTTATGTTACATTAAAGAGTCCATGCTTGTATGTCACATTGAAAGTTAACCCTTTCAAGGCGGGCGGCGTGTTCGATACTCTTATCGTTTATGGGATCTAATCACATCGGCAGATAAAGAATCGATCAATCCCCGAGATGTCGATTGTTAAACGACGCATGCGTTGCGCATAATCGATCTGATACACTCAGATCATAATGGCCACTCTGATTGTCTCGTCGACAGCACGTGTTTCGCCTCGCGCTGAATAGTTTTTTTATCGCGCTACCGCACCGTTGAGATCTTTTCCGCATCCACTATGAAACACGTTCGCCCGCATTTGAGATCTGTTTAAATAAAGTTTGGAAAGTCTCAAAGCATGGAAAATCTCATTTTTCTCGACCAAGTGTTCTCGAAACAATCATACCGGGAACGCTTGGAACAGTGATCGCATGGTCGTGCCACCACAAATTCATCCTGCACGCAGCAAGATCGCCAACAGTTCGTCAATTAAAGTTGATCAATTTTTGTCCAAAATTTTTCTATGCCATAATTTTTTTGAGCAGTGTATATACTATAAGAAATAAGTGACAACACGAGAAAAATATCAGGGCGCTCCGAGATTCGAACCAAAATCCGGTCTTTTCCGAAATGGTGGACTTCCATCCTATCACTGAGCCACACAGTCCTGATGCTGATAACTCCTCTGTTATGATAACTTCCTCTGTTGCCTATTTTCTCTAAATTTTTTACAATACATATACACATATATTTATTTAATAAAATATGAAAATAAAATCAATAAAACATCAATAAAAGTGATCTTTCGACAGTGATTCGAATTCATCTTGAAGATTTCTACAATATTATGCGAAAAATTGTATGATACTATTTAAAAAATTTAAGATGACTTTAATTTCTTTATGAAAAAAAATTTTTTTATATTTTTTTATCGCATGTTGACTGTGTAACCTCCCTGTGGTACACTTCAAGTAATGTTAATGCTGGCGAAACAATTTTTAGAAATTTTAGAGAAAAGACTAGAAAATGTACTATTCACTTCAAATCAATAAAAAAAATTACAGCGTAATGGTTAAAAATCATTCTAAAGAGAAAGCGTAAACTTAACTAACAATTAAAGATATTTGTTATGACTTTAAAATGCTTTTTCGAACATTGCTTCGCGACCATTTTCCGCGGATATATGTGGAATTTGAATCTGGTCCTTTCTAAGGACCGCTGATTTTAAATGACTTTAATTTTGTTAAAAAGCAGTAGGCAAATTTTAAAATAAAATAACATCGTCAAAAATCGTAAAAATTTATTCTTTCAAATAATATAAACATATTTGTATATAATTTTTAATTTGCCACGTGGAACTTCGTAAATTCTGTTAAAAAATTTGAAATCAACTGCGTCTACATTTATGGTTGTGTAATTTCACAAAATATCAATGAACCGATTTTTGAAGTACCGACCTGAAAAATAGAGATTTCAAGCTGTAAAATGCTTTTATATACATTTCGATATGATGATTTTTTACGAAGTTATTTTATTCTAAAATTTGCCTATTTTTGTAGGGTGAAACAGGTGATCTTTTATGAGCATACTGTAATGACTAAATTGTCGAGACGTCGCAGATCGATGTAAACCTTCGAATTTACTGAATAGAATAAAAAATCCTTTTACAGCATTAAAGTAAACGCAAAATTTGATAGTGTTACAATAGATTTTATACTAAAATCGAAAAAAAGTTAAAAACTTACATTTTTTTCAACACGTAGAGCTATCACCTGACGTAGACGGTTCCTTAATATAAAAGTTATATAGAATATCAACGAATGGACCAAACGACAATGCTACACCAAGCATATTACGTGTACAAACAATACTAAATTTATGAAATTAATTGTAAGATTAAATAAAAGCTTAAAAAGAAAGATTTATATCGATCTGCAAATGACGTGTATACGAACGCTGAGTAAAGACTCGGAATGGTAAACAAAGCAATAATTGTGTCTAGTAGTGGGTATTCAATCTTTTAAGAGAAGGCGTTTCAATGTTAGATAAAAATTAATGTATTCATTTGAGTGAGGCACAACTTATATAATAAATATAAGAAATGAATGAAAAATGTCACTGTTATCAAATTTGGAATTTAAAAAAATCTGTACTATCGATTTCGATTAAGTATGGCAGTCGCTTTAGCATCCTCTTAATTTTGTTGAGTAGGATATACATGTACAAGATGTTTCAAAATTTGCGGATTGTACAGCGAGCGGCGCCACCGTGTGTGTGCACCCTGATCCATGCGTAACGTGAGCGCTCATTTGTTAATTCAAACCTACTCCTATTTAAAAAGTTTAAACACAATTTTGCCAGAGGAAAAACTTCTTTCGGCACATACAATTACATTATACAATCCGTGTCGCAAATTCTGAAACAATCTGTATATTAGACTGACAAGAAAAAAGATTTTTTTAATCGGCCTCTCAGCTCAAAAGTTTCCATTTCATGCCAAAAGAATATCTAAAAATTTTTATTAAAAAATATTAAGATTTAGAGATCGTTAGTGAACGATTTTTAAATCAAAATGTTGATTTTCCTTAATACATGTTTGGTTTGATGCAAAAATGACTTAATTCGGATTTTAAATGTAGTACTATACTTTTGTTTGGTCACGATGCAATAATTTATTTAGCTCTATAATATAAGCTTTAAGAAATACAGCCCTATTAATGTGAAAAAATGATCAAATTTTGAGTTTAAGATCAATTATGCCAGGTCTCGTCCGGATGGACATATGTAGTCGCATTTCGATGCGCTATTCCTAGGAAACTTTCAAGTAAGAAAGTGAAGTCGCTGCACGTCGTGTTCTCCGCATACGCGCTGGCGGCGGCCATTATTGTTTTGTCTTTTACTATTCCCAACAATCATACCATAATTATTCCCGTTAACTTTTTATGAATCTGGCAATTTGATATCACCAAAATGGATAAATCTTCGCACAATTCGAGGAAGAGAAGGAGATCATCGTTCAGCGATCATTTCGCAACTCTGGAGAAGAAAATGACACGCCTGATTGAGGCGCTGTCACGTGAAGAAGTTAATGCATCTCGTTCCCCCTCGTCCTATATGTCGGCACCCTCTTCCTATATTGAGAACGAGTCACAAGCACCGTGCTATTAATTCGAGACTCGACAGCAAGATGATGGAAGCACCTTCTATTCGAGAGCGGTCCATTTTGGATCCCTCTGACGAGGATTCCCTAGCAGCGCCTGCGCGACAGGAAAGGCCAGAAGATCCGCATCACACCACAGGTATGTACGCACTCACTAGATCTGCATTTGTGGAATGTCGACACAGCCTTTTCGACTAATCTTTATCGGAATTTCCTCTCGCATGGACAATAAAGAGGGGATACTCCTTGCGTCTCCATTGGTCGAGTCAGGAATAACTCTCGATCTCCTCGTGGTTACGGGGTCAGACGAGGAAAGTGCGGATGCTTTGAAAGTGAGACAGTTTTTCGGCTCCGACTTTATAAATGTCGATGTGCAGCTTTGGTAGACCATGTTATGGCCAAGTGGCATAATCTTTTTCTCAAGGGTCAATTCTAAACCAAGGAAGACTCTTGAGAAAATACTCTCCACCGGATACGTTGTTCTTTCTAAAGGTTAAGCTAGAAAGGTAAGCCAGAAAGGTTGGCATTAGAAGATAACTCAATCGTAAAAAGAGATGATCTTCATTGTAGAAACCGGGATCAGGTCGGCATCGCTTGACTGCCTTAGATGAGACTATTTCAGATTTTCTTAAAATTCTTAATCCAACTTTCGCTGAATCCTGAGACCCGAGCGGCCGTCTCAAGAATTGATGATTTTAGCTGATCTGTGTTACCGACTGTCCCGATCCAGGAGAAGATCAAACCAGCACTCAATCTTTTAACAAAGAGTTAAAACGGCGGATGCTATCCCAGGGGATGTCCTTCTTGTGGATGTATCCTTTGGGGAGGAAAAGCTACGATTTTGGAAAAGGCTTCCAAGGATGTCGTTAAAGCTCCACTGGTAATTTCCAAGAAAGTGCAACAACCAATTAAGCAGACGTCGCAGATTACCCGCGCTAAGCTGGGAAACGTCCACGTCCCTGCATCCAGAATGAGGTCGGCGTCAAGGAGAGCAGAGGCGCTGAGCAGCCGTCGATCACTACACCGTAACAATTCGCACTCAAGGAGGCAATAAATATCAATATCAGGTAATCAAGTAAATGTAGCCGGCAGACCATCGTCTTTCCTCCTTCAGTGGAGACAAATCACGTCAGATCCGGAAGTATTAAAGGCCGTTACAGGATATAGACTCTTTTTATATACTAGCCATTTGCCATCTCAAGAGATGGCAGAATCGTTAGTTCGCATATTTGAATCTGAAAAAATATTTGTTCCTTAAAGATTTTTAAGTTATATGATAAAGGAACAATTGAGCCTGCAGCAGAGGGCGAGAGACATTCCTACTCATTTTTCATCATTAGGAAATCTTCCGGAGGTTGAAGATTTCATCCTGAATCTGAAGGGTCTCAATATTTTTAGTAGAGCTCCTCACTTTAAAATGGAGGACTGGAAGACGGCCGTCCGCTGCCTTTCCTCAAAAAACTCTTTAGCCTCAATCGACTTCGAGGACGCATATTACAGATGAGTGAGGTCGGATAGCTAACTTATCCGATGGTAACTTATACAATGCCTCTAAGCGGCTAAGAGAGCCGAGAGAACACTGTTTTCTCGTCACCCGATGATTTTTTAAAAGACTTCCGCCCCGGCTCTCGCTTCGGCGAGAGACGATTCTGTTCGCTCAACGACTATCCCGAAGATATCCCATTGTACCGCGTAATCCCTGTTAACGGGGCGTGCTCGGACGCGCGGCCATTCCCGATTCATGAGGACAACAGAAGATTTCTTTGGTCTAGCTTTCAGGGCTGTATCTATCAATTCCGAATCCTACCGTTAGGATTGACATCCGCTCCATACATCTTTACAAAGATTTTAAAGCCTGTGTTATCTTAGGGATAAAGGTACTTATCGGAAGTATACTTGGATATCTCCCCTCTTATCGGAAACTCACGGAGAGCGTACTTGGAAAATGTCGTCGCAATTGTAAGTCTTTTATCTTCATTAAGATTTCTGGTCAACAGAAGCAAATTTATGCCAATCCGATGAAATCTCGTCGCTCTTTAGGCTTTGTTTTTATTACAGTTGATTTCACATTGTCAATTCCTCAGGACAAAAGAGATACTGCGAATACGAGCATGCAAGATCTGGCTCTTCGCGAGTTACATCGGTTTCCTGTTTTCAATCTGTCCAGCTGTATATTATGGAATATGCATACGAAGATTTTAGAGAGAGAGAAACTTTTAGTTTTCCTTTTCAGCGGCGAGGATTTTGATTCTCCGAGGGCTTACCACACTCGATTAGAGAGGATCTTCTTTGGTGGAAAGAAGTTTTAGCGAACCCTGCCCAGGCTAACGCCGTTAGATCAGACCGTCTCACTCTCTGGAGCTTTTCACGGTTGCATCCTTAACGGGATGAGGCACGATCTGCTGCAAAACACGGACTCACGGTTTATTCAATCGAAGAAAAATAGAATCATATCAGTTTTTTTAGCACTTCTAGTGGTGTTTCACGCTTTAAGATTTTTTGGTAGCCCACATGAGAGGATGCGATATTTTGTTAAGAGTAAACAACTCTACAGCTCTTTCTTACATCAACCGCATGGGCTTAAATTCTCGCACTGATCGAGCCTTACTCGGAGGTTCTAGGAATGGAAGCGATGCGAGACCTTTTTTATTTATGCCACATATATCCCTTCAGACCAAAACGTTGAGGCAGACGCCGAATCTCGGATGATCTCGGAGGAAACCGAATGGATCTTGGAACAAATATTTTGATAAAGTTGAGTTTCAGTTTGGCCGATTCGATATTGACTTGTTCTCTTCAGCAACTAACGCTAAGCGTCCTAGATTCGTCTCCTGGCTCTCAGACCCTCCAGCCTACACATCCAATTTTTCAGATTTGTCAGCTTTGAAATTATGATGGCCGCCGCCAGGGTGTGCGCGGAGAACAGCGACGCGCAGCGGCTTCTCTTTCTTATTTGAAAGTTTCCTGGGAATAGCGCATCGAAATGACTACACATGTCCATCTGGACGAGACAAGAGCATAATTGGAGTCGAACTTCACCATAAGTTCATTCAATCAACTATTTTAGGTAGATTCTGAACGTTCAAATGGACCGTCATTGCCCTCAAATTATAGGTATGTACAGTTGGAATTTTTCGGGGATCTTCTATAGGGTCTTTAAAAGTTGTATTTAACTAGATTACAAAAAGTTTTTAAGGATAGAAAAGTTTTTTTACAAGATTTAAAGAATATCGCTTTGTAGTTTTGACATCTTCAAATCAAATGCCTCAATTTGACAATAAAAAACTCTTTATTAGAAAAATTAAATGAATACGTAATACAAAAAAATATGATTTAATTAATTTAAATAAACTATACATATCAAATAAAAATAGGAATGAAATAAAATTTTCAATAAAATCATAATTGATGATCCAAATAATATCGAAAATCTTGATAATAATGCAAATAAATTTCCAGAGAACATTTAATCTTGCAAATTTTCATATTATACCTTACATGAATTGTTCCAACATTCACTCTGTCTTGAATATGATAAGAGACTTTTGTCCTTATTTGATGTACTAGATGGGGTGAAAAGTAACCTCCTTGACCGCCAGAATGCGCCACTGCAAAAAAGTTTATGGTGCCTTGTAGTCCGTTCATATTTAGGCAGACATGCCAAGTGGCAGTGCGATACTGCCCTTAGTTTTGTTTTGAGAGCTGATTGTTGTTGACGTGTTTGCGAAAACGATTTTCGTTCTCTCATAAAACATTATTTTTTGAGAGGCAAAACGGCGAAGGAAACAAAAGAAAAGTTGGATAAATATTATGTGGCTAATAATAAGTAGCTTATTTCAATTAATTAAATCATATTTTTTTTTGTATTATGTACTCATTTTATTTTCTAATAGAGTCCTTTATCAAATTAAAGCATTTGATTTCAGGATGTTAAAACCACAAAGATGTACTTCAAAACTTAAAAATTTTTTTTATCTTTAAAACCATTTAAAATCCATAAGAGCAACTAAGCTCTGTAAGAGGTCCTAAGAAAATTCCTACTGGATATTGTTCTGGATGAACAGACCTACAATTTGAGAAGAGTAAACAATCCATTTGAACCTTGCTAAAGTCGACTTTCAACTCAAAATGTGATCATTTTTTTACATTAATAGGACTATATTTCTTTAGGCGTATATCATAGAGCTAAATGAATTATTGCATCGTGTTCAGCGACCAAAAGAACATACAGTACCACATTTAAAATCCGGATTAAGCCATTTTTGCATCAAATCAAACATGTATTAAGGAAAATCAAAACTTTAATTTAAAAATTGTTTAATAGCGACCTTTAAATCTGAATATTTTTTAATAAAAAAATTTAGGGATATTCTTTTGGCATGAAATGGAATTCTTGGCTTTTTAGCCAAAGTTATTTGATTAAAAAAAAGAAAATTTTTTTTCTTTATCAGTCTAATAAATAGGTATATATTTATAGGTTTATTGTATAATATATGTATATATACATAAACAATACAAAGAGATAAATATAATAGGCTAATGAGAGTCAGCAACGATAAACAGCGCAATTATTTAGTGAACAATCAATATTCAGATATTGGATTGATGTATTTTGAACGTTTCGACTCTTTTTGGAGTCCTCCTCAACAAGAATGATACACGTATAATTAGCTCACATGTCCATAACGCCTAAGTCACTCGCAAATTGACAAAGATGCAGCGTTGTTAGGTGACATTTTTTAAAAAACAAATCTTATTAAAGTGATATATACGTAAATAATTGAATCACATGACTTATCATCACGGAACATGAAGCATTACACTGAAGCTTTGTTGAACATATTAAAATTTAAAAATGCTAAAATCAAATATAAAGATCACACATTTTTAGAGCATACGTCCGAGTACGACGATGTGTCGCTCAGATATGAACTATTTTCATAGTAAAAGGTCACATAGTAAACATTAAAGCAAATTTGCAAATATGACGAACAAAACACATGTATATAGTTATTAAGTCAAATTGATAAAAACCGCAATAAATTATTATATAAGAATTAAAAATTATTTTATAAGAATTAAAAATTATTAAAATAATAAAATAAAGAATTACATAATAAAAAAAAGAAAAAATTTAATATAATTGAGAATTTTTAAAATTCAATAGACTTTGTCAAACGTTCAAAATAAAGAAGACATCAATCCAATACCTGAGTGTTGATTGTTCACTAAATAATTGCGCTGTTTATCGTTACTGATACTCATTAGCCTATTATATTTATCTTTTTGTATTGTTTAGAATTCGAGAGTCCTAATATAATTATTGTTATTGTATATACATATTTATATACATATTTATATATATAAAATAACTCTGGTAGATACGCCGCACCTAACAAAAACTTAATTTATTAAATATTATTTACTATTTTTAAGATGAACGAAGTATATTAGTAAAAACTTTGTACTGCCTACTATTATGAACAAAAATATTAAAATATTTGAAATATTTATTTTTCGTATTAAAAAAAAATTTTTTAAACTCCTTACCACATATCCCATCCATTATGGGATATACGGCTATCTATAGGGAGAGCGAGGTATGTACGGTTATGAAAAATTTACAAATAATGCTTATAAATAAGACATGAAATGACACTATAACTTACAAAACATGTTTACAAAGTTATATAAAGAATAAGAATGATAAATATGTATATGAAGTAATAAATGATATTGTAATTACAATCTTCCCAGATGTATTACAAATGTTAAGACATGAGGTACATATTTCATATAATTCGTTTATTGTATTCAGTGCATTGAATTCAATCTGTGCACTTTGTATGCTTTGAGAATAAATCCCGCTAAAAATGCCATATATTCCAAATAGATGAGGTATACAAGACAACAAACTAAACAAAGAATAAAACAAAGCACTTGTATTTTGCTACACAATATGCTTTACTATTCCACATGTATGTATCACAAAATAATCACTAAGTCTTTTATAAGTCCTACAATCATTTTATATAGATTATAACTTATGATGGCGCTACTTAACACAGTGACAAATCGATTTAATTCACAATAATTTCATTCATATTAACTAACAGTAAGAAACTGAAATCATAACACAATACTAATATAACATAAAAGCGTGTAACAGAGTAGTTGCGGAAAAATTACCGCCACTCCTCCTATTTTTTTTTTTTACCTCTGCGGCGTAAATCCCAGTGCGGCTTATTTACCGGAGTTACAATATAATATTATATACCTATATCAGTATTTTGATTAAAATATTTTTGTTATTATAAAAAGGTAGATTTAAATAGCAGTAGCGAAAAATAAAAAATGTAAGCACTTATGGTAATATGCAAATGCCTAAAATGTAATGTAATTTATATTCATATTTTGATAATTCCAAACAAATGAAAAATTTTAAACTTGTAACATCAAATTTTTTTCAAAAATATTTTTAATGATATATATCTAATAAATGTATTACTATGTTAATATGTTTACCAAAATTGATTTGTTATTTAATTTAAGTAAAACACAAAGTAATATGCTATCAAAATTAGTTGCTCAGTCCATAAACACTGTTCTGTGAAATAGTTTATAAAATAGAATTATTACTTCAGCACTTTAAATTAATTGATCAGATGTATTACAATTTTTCATTGATGACACACGAATAAGTTACCGTTGGATACTGCGACTTTTCTGGAATTTTCTAGACAATGCAGTAAAGATCAACAACGAGCAATAAGATAATGACCACTTCATAGTCTAGTCGTAATTACAAAGAATTTTACGTTGCTTTTAGCTCTGTGATTAACAGAACAAATACACATTAGGGAATCATACCAATTCTTTGTAAACTATTTTATTCCCCATAAGAGTAATATAAGTACGAGAGAATGTTTTCTAAGTCATAATGTACCAAGTAATTTGTGAAATATAGGTAATAATTACTGTAGAATATACTTGGATATTTTCGCGGGGAAAAATCTTGTCATTACAAGATCATGATATATTTATGAAAGTCAATGAAAAGTAGAATTTCAAGAAGAACAATAGATTGCTCAAATATTGTGAGAACAGCTTTTAATCCTGATAGAAATATCATACGTTGTCTTATAGACGCAGAAAGGAACGCGAGCAGATAAAGGTAAATACAAATGTGAAGGCACATTTTATTCTTATCCTTTTTCTTATACTATTGATCATCTTTACGCTATTGATTCCATAAAGTGTGATATATATATATATATATTGTATATATATATATACATGCTTTTTTCAATAATACATACTATAATAGGTGATGAGTATAAAGTAACATCACGTAAAACATTATCAAGTACATCAAGATTTTGTTATGAATGAAGGAAATCGATTTAGAAGTCATCGATACCGACATACCATTTTATTTTTAGACAGTATTCTATTTCTTAAACAAATGCTAAAAATAAAACTTTAGAAACACAAATGCAAACTATCAAATTATATAACAGTTTTTATGATATTGTTACAATTTTGCAATTGTTGCCTTTTTCAATAAGCAAAAATGTTCTTATGAAAAAATGGGCTTCAAAACTCATATAGTAAGCAGTAATGCCACATATATTTCTATAGATATAAGCTAGAAATTTTCGGTCACATGTATATAGGGTGTTCTAAAAAGATCGGTTAAAAAAATCTATTTACTGATATATCTCAGTAAATATTGTAGATCATGACCTGCATAACATTCGTTAAGAAAGATCATGAAGATTGTTTCTCTTATTTTCATTTTTATATAAAAATAAATTTTCAATGCAAAAATAGATAAAAGAAACAATCTGCAATGATCTTAACAAATGTTATCCAGAATATGATCCTGTATAATAATATTAGAGATTATAGTCATCAGTCGGACACCTTGCGTAATGCTAATGCCGACAGTACTGTAACCTTCAAGCTTTATATAATAACAAGAAAAGTACTTTATGGAAATAACTTTATATACAGTATATTAAAAAGGTTTTGACATCAGCTATTATCAGCTATTATATTCTGAATCAAAAGTAAGATGTGCCACTTAAAAAAAACGGTGTGATCTGATCTTGGCGACGCCATCCACGGTCAAATTGATAAAATCAGTAAATAGATATTTTTAACTCTACAACTTTTGTCTGAAGCACTTTTCTGTAAAATTTATATTTTCTGAGATATTTAGGTGTCCCGATCTTTTTAGGACATTCTGTGTATGTGTGATCGTTAATTATCTGTTCGTTCGGTGTAGAGTGTGGGCTTAGGGTGCATCCAGATTATCGAGCAGAATCACGAACTGAACCCCGAAGCAACCCCTTCGGCCGAGCCGACGAGCTTTGAATCGAACCGCAAGCCGAATTTTAAACCGAACCTCAAGACAGTAATGCGAATTCTGGATTGTTTATGCGTGCCAACTATATCACTCTGATCTTTTCGTACTACTTTCTCATTGCTTGTCTTATCGGCGCGCTGAGAGCGAGAGAGAGAGCTCATTCTCGCTCTCGTAGCTTCGCTCAAACGTCATGCGACTGAAAAATGTTTTCTCGGCGTGTATCAAGAGGCATATGAAAACATTCTAGATAACATATAACTTTTAATGAATTGTAATAATCAAATACTCCTCCCATTAATTCAGAATATTATAAATCATATCAAAACATGATATTATAGTTAATGAGATTAATTGTTTATGATTTTCCAAGCGTAGCCCATGAAAATTAAACTTTTTTGTGTTTCAGAAGCAAAATTGCCATAAAAGATTTGATTGCGGGAAGTTGTCCGAAATGACGTATTAAATATACTAAAAGTCCTGATCGCCAGTGAACTTGAAAGACTTAGCAGCTTCAAAAAGCTAAAAAAAATTCGATTTTTAAAAAAATTTCTTAGAAAGTATTTATTTTATCGAAATAAAGATCACATTATCAAAAAGAAAGTAGAAAGATAAAATTAGAAACAATTTCGTTTTTTTTTTATGATACTTTCAATACTTTCCGTGATAAATTTTTTGAAGAATGTATTTTTGGTCATTTCGAGAATGAAGCGATTTTTCACACTTTTTTCGTGAATATCTCGGATCTGATTATTTTTACGTACAGTATACTTCTTATGAAAATTGTAAGTTATTACTGAATTCTATAAAATTACTTTTTATTCATCTTTGCACGACCAATAGTTTCCGAGATACAATTTTAAGAATGTTTTCTTTCATTTTTGAACTTTTCTTTAAAATTTTATGTAGATATCTTGGATTTGGCTACTCCTATGCAAAAAGTACTTATTATCAAATCAAATGGTTTTTAAATTCCTTATAAAATCATTTTTTATTGAATCTCGTATGATGAATAGTGTGTTACCGAGATCTGATTAAGTTTCCTCCAATTGTAATACATTTTAACGAATAATTTGCTTGTGACTTATCATATGTGAAAAATGTACGTAAATAATCTTAAAATTTATTCTAAAATTAGTTTCGAAATGCTTTTCTTTTTAATCTCGTACGATCAATAATTTCCGAGATATGGTGTATTAAAGATATCATGGGATCTTCACTTTACATTAAAATATGAGTTTATTTATCAATGCAAGTAAGTAATCAAATTGAAAAAAAAAATATTTATACTTTTCTTATAAAGTTTATATATTTATATACGATCCTACTTACGTATCACTTTCCCAAATTTAGTTTTGCAAAAACTTTGAGAAAAATTGCCTTTTTTCAACATTTTATAAAAAACATATTTTCCGTTATTCTTTTATAAATATCTCAATTCTTAAAGGATTGATGTAAAAAGTAAAGTACATCAAATTAAAGCTTAAAACATTTCTTATAAAAAGTTTTTTCTTCTTCTTCGTAAAAATATTAAGATAACAACATTTTCTGATTTCTTAATATTCCCTTGAATTTTACGTTTGGTTCATATTTTTAAGACCAATAGTTTTAAAGATATATTCTACAAGTACGATCTTAGATCAGATCGACAATTCTGATAATGACTGACTGATGCTGCAGACGATAACAAGTAACGCTACCCAAGTGGTACATCGATTTCCTTGAGACTGTGTATACATGTAGTACATTGAAAAATATTTAACACGTATTTTTTTATGTATGCCATTTAAAGCCCAAAAGCCATTTTAGGGATAGAAAACGCCCTTATTGTATACAGGAAAATTCCAGTATTTGACGAAGTACTCGTACGTTTGTTACAGAATCGGGTATACGGTAATTTTCGTTGCTAAATCCAAATTTATTCCCAATTTTTGAGAATTCAATATGGTGGAACCAATATGGCGGATCTGATTTTTTTAAATGAAGACAGCAAGACATTCTTGCTCTCTGCCGAATCTGGGAATAATCAACGTGGCGAGAAACTATTTCCATTTTTTATTTTTTTTATTTTTTAATTTTTTTGAAATTTGAAAAAATTTTTTGTTGATTTTTAAGACTTTTAAAATGAAGCATATAAAAGAGCTGGAAATGAAATTATTATTATTATTAGATGTTCACACTTTATATTCATTATCAGTGCTATAATGCGGAGAGTTTTCGTTTGTGATTGCGAAGAAGTGCTGTATACACATGGACTTATTGCACCAAGCACATCTCATTATTGCAATATCATTGCAAAAGTTACAGCTTTACAATTCTTCAAACAAAAATCTGAAAGGGTTTCACATTTGTTTGACTTTTCTGTGATGTACTCTTCCACCAAGCGTATCTGAATAAATTCTTAAATCTAGATGAGGAGAATTGATTATGTATTAAAGACTGTATTTTGAGGATGTTATTTCTTAAATGTAAATTTACGTCATAATGATATAGTATGATTAGGTCCGAAAATTGTTTTAAAAAATTCTTCCACGGTCTGAAAATGTAAACGTCGAGCGGTTGAATCAAGCTAGTTGTTTCAGCAGGAATCGTAAGAATTTTGGCTTTATCTAGATCGTCAAATTTTTTTCAGTTTGTCCAGACCATGCATCTAAACAAAGAACAGATTCTTCGCCGGTGTTTGACAAAAAGACGTCTGTGAATTCAATGGCAAGATCTGATGTCAGTTTGTCAGATTTTGATGCAAATGTGACGATATTATCTGCCTTGTATAAAGTTTTTCTCGACGATTGGTCTAAATTTACCACTTGTTTCTTGCAGGACTATCAGCAAAAAGGACTTTAAATCTCCGTCGGCAGAAACGATTGACTGGATAGTGTAGCTATGAGTCAAGGAATTCAAGGATTGTGCTAGACATGCATATAAAAAGAAAGCTGTAGAATTTTGACGTTCTAAAAAGATAAAAATGTGCCTCTAAAGTCAGTTCAACACAAATTTAGAAAAGTTTTTGATCTTAAATTATTGTATAGATCGGAGGCACAAATTAAACAAGATGAAACTAGGATTGCAAAAGTATTACAAATTTCGAAGTATGTTTTAGAACAATTCAAAAGTGCGTCTGATAAATCGCTTTTTATTCATGACATTGATCTGAAGAGATGAGCTTTATGGACTAGAGAGGAAGTTGATTTGTCACGCGAATTATTCACCGCTTCAAGAAATGGGTCCATAATTTTAAAGTGAAACAAATTAGAATTGTATCAAGAAGATCAATAAATTTGTGACTCAAAGACAAATATCGACAAAAGAAAAATTAGTGCAAGAGTCTCGTGAATCTACAGTGAAATCAGAGTTACTATTGATAGGAAAAAGCAATATTTTCATTTAAAGTCCCCTTTGCTGAAAAGTCAGACAAATGTGAAATTTCTTCAGATTTTTATTTGAAGAATTGTAAAGCTATCTGTAACTTTTGCAATGATATTGCAATAATGAGATGTGTTTGGTGCAATAAATTCATGTATATACAGCACTTCTTCGCAATCACAAACGAAAACTCTCCGCATTATAGCAATGACAATGAATATAAAGCATCTAATAATAATAATAATTTCATCTCCAGCTCTTTTATATGCTTTATATGCACTTTAAAAGTCTCAAAAATAAACAAAAAACTTTTTCAAATTCCAAAAAAATAAAAAAATAAAAAAAAATAAAAATGGAAATAGTTTCTTATATTGGTTCCATCATATTGAATTCTCAAAAATTGAGAGCAGATCTGGATTCAGCAACGAAAATCATCGTATAACCGATTCCGTAACAAACGTACGAGTACTTTGTCAAATACTGGAATTTTCCTGTATACAATAAGGGCGTTTTCTATCCTTAAAATGGCTTTTGTGCTTTAAATGGCATACATAAAAAAATACGTGTCAAATATTTTTCAATGTACTATATGTATGCACAGTCTCAGGGAAATCGGCGTATGGCACTTGGGTAGCGTTACTTGTAATATATATGCTTTTTTTGGTTCTCATACCTTAATCATGAAAATGTGAACATTATCTTTAAGACGCAAAGAAATCGCCGTGCATACAACGAATATTTCTAACCCGACATTTTTTTATCTCTTCTTTAAGCATCGGTTAAAAAATTTGTTTAAGTTATTATTTTAAGTTAATTTTTTTTAAGATATTCTTAAAAAAATTAATTAAAATTGATGCATTACACTCCCGTAATGCGTAGCCGCCCCGATCCAATAAATATTGATCTATATATCCCACTGCCTACATGTGATAGATTTTCTAATTTCAACAACAGTATAATTATAGAAGTTGTGTGTCATTTTGCAGAGAGGAGGGAGAATGAGAATCGCGTGGATATTTAAATATTTATTTATGTTTTTCATCATCTATTAATATTTTCCCCGTTTTTCCGATTACTGTTGCGTCTGATTGAGTCTGTGTTCTATCGAGTCATGCGCAATCAGATCCGTGCGCAATCGGGTCGGTGTGCAATCGGATCTGTGCACAATCGGATCCGTGTGCAATCGAGTCCATGTCCTAATGTAACGCTGTATCCGATCGAGTCCGTGTCCAACCGAATCTATGTCCAATCGAGTCTGTGTCCGATCGTGTTTGTGTCCAATAAGATTCGTGTCCAATCGGATCGGTGTTCGATTGGGAAATACTGTCGTGTTCGATCAATAATGTGCACAATCGACACACTCCTTTTACAGTACAACTCAAGGAATTATACGATGAAAGTAAGTAAAATATTTCTGAGTTTGCTAACATTTTTTAATTTCTGCAGAAATTATTTACGTGCAATAGCAAAATATCACGAGTGCTAATTGCACAAGTAACAATTGAGCCAAGAACGTGCCAGAAAATATCAACAATCAAAAGTTAAACCAAAATATTGCCGAAACGAATTTATTAAATAAATTAATTAATATAAAAGAAGACCCTAGTATTAACAGTGGAAACGCGGATGTAAGATGTTTGCACAAAGCTTGGATAAACGAAATATTGATGGCCAAAGCAGAAGGGCTAAGGTTACCGCGAAAATTAAGATACATAAGCGCGGCCGCGAATGCATCGTCGGTCAGAAATTTGAAAGAAACTTGTCGCGTTACTTTGCTCGTCGTCTTAACAAAATTGTAGCAGTATCTACCGCGATGCGAATAGTGCTAAGAGAAATTATAATAAAAAAATCACTGGTGTTATGTGTAAACTGCTAAATATATTTTTACTTAAAACTACAAGACTGTCTAATATCATTTCCTGAAGTCCTTTGTGGATCTGCAAATCATGCTGTGAAATAAGCGGCACAACAAAAGCTTAGTAACAACTACGTCTTAAAGCTCAAGATCATTGCACCAAATTCCGCTCCTAAACAGAATTCAGGTACTGAACTTTCCTCCAAACGTCTTTGCCTTGCTTGAAAATTCGGTCCTTTTTCGGGCGCGTTTGAGGATTGATCCACGTTTTGACATCTTCCATCGTCGGGGACAATCCGTCGATTGCAAACGTTGAAAGATTTCACTATTTGAAGTCTTGCCTGGAGGAGCTCACTTAAAAATTAATTCGACCAGCAGTAATTGGAGACAATTACCCACGGGCGTAGGCATTGCTGTGCAAGCATTACCAAAACAAAAAAGGAGTTAGCACGAGGAGTTAGCTCCAATTTTTCCACGACATGGCGAAAATGAAGAGTGATATCGCCAAAGAATTGAACCGCATTTTCCACGCTGTAACCAGTGTCGTGAAAAGAGTATCGGGAGACCAATCCAATCACACGGCTTTGACATTTTCAATCACTTCGTCATCAAGCTCTTTGATCCAAAGACTCGTCTTGAATGGGAATCACATATGAGTCCAGTAACCCGCCAGATCACGAGACACTCATAAATTCTATCACCAAACGAGCACTTATTCTGAACGCCGCGAAACCGAATTCGAGCATGGCCACTGGAAATTTGCCACGAAATGTGAAGTCCCACCATGTGAAACACAATATTGAAGCCGAACAATGCGTATCAGGAAAAGCACAACGTGATGATGTGCGAGAACTTCCGATTCGAGAAATCCGCCGAGCGCAAGGTCATTGTCGAAACACACCGGTTGGAATCCAATTGCAAACTGCTAGTAAAAACGTGTTCGATGCAAAGTCCGACATCACTCATTTCATGACGCGTACATTCTACCCGCCAATGTCAGCGCATTATCCACTGTGCGCCACGACGAAGATCACAAGGTGATCCTCCTCACAACAACGAGAATGTCTATCGAGCACTGATCGACCAGAGCGAAGTGTATTTAATTTCGGAAGCGCTAGACAACATCTACACTTGTTATGATCCAGATCCACCGGGCAATCTTTGTATTAATGACAAGTGCTCCAAAGTAGAGGAAAAGTGACTGTCGGTAATTGCATAATGTTTTTAACAACCAACACCAGATTCACTGCTGTTGTTTTCATTCTTCTACGCCTCTCACTGTATCAGAGTGCAACCTCAAAGGGTAGAACCGAGTAACCTCACTTGGAGGGGCTTTCGCTAGCCGACCCGCAATTTATGGCCAGTGATCCTATTGAGCTGCTGTTCGGCGCAAAGGTATTATTTATTCTTCAGGAGGATCTCCGCAAAGGAGGTCTACAAGCTCCCATCGTCCAGAACTCGCTTCTTGGTTGGATTCTTTCCGGAGGCTGCGATGGGACGCCTGCGACAATCAGCTCCTTGCAGTGCACGGCCGACAATGATCTGGCAGAGTTTGTGAAAGGAAGTCTTCGCTCCAGTTATCCTCATGCCGAGCGAGCAGCGGTGCGAGGAAATTTTCATACAAACCCATGAATGCACAGCTGAAGAGCGATACATGGTGCGATTGCCATTCGCTTCCCCGTCGACAACCCTCATCGAAACTTGCAAACCAACAAAACGTTTGCTAATTGCTATGGAACGACGGAGTAGTCTTGGGATTCTCCGGGAATCAAGCGTCACCACCAAGCTCAGAGTTGTCTTCAACGGATCGCAATGCACCAAGTACAGTGAGTCGCTCAATTCAAGGTTGTTAATCGGCTGTTTCCGGCTCTGGCGGATATGCTAATGCGCTAGCATTGGCATCGTTAAGCGCTGGTGACCGATATCAAAATATACCGCCAGATTCTCGTCTTTCCGAAGGATCGCGATTACCGCATTTTTTGGCGACGCACCAACACTGATCTTATTCGCGAATATATGTTGAAGACGGTCACGTACGCCTCGCATGCGCACCTTTCTTAGGCCCACACACTTTGTCAACTCGCCGAGAAGGATGCCCGATTTCCGTAGGACTTCGCCGCTTTACGCCGCGATTGCTATCGGTAACATCGTCACCGGAACACGCTAGCAAACATGATTACGGTGCAGTCTAAACTCTGTCGACTCTGCATGGCGGGCGGGTTTCCATTTTGAAAATGAGCCGAAAAACAGCCGCGATTTATCTTCGTATCGTCACCACTAATGATATCACAATCCGCTTGCTCGCAGCGAAGAGTAAAGTCACACCAATCAAGCCGATTTTGTTGCCGCGCTTGGAACATTGCGTCGCGGCACTCCTAACAAATTTATTATAACTGCTCATACACGCACCGTCATGAGTTTGCCAACAGCATCTGTCACATTCTGGTCAGAATTCAGGTCACCCTCCACTGGATCAAGCCATGCTTTCAAATGAAAAACTTATGTAGCCAACCGCGGATTCAGGGGCTGCTCCCGGAAGCACGATGACATCACGTTTCTGGAAGGGAGAATCCGACTAACTGCGCCTCCCAGAGGATTACGCCGAATGAGCTCATTAACCATCCTTTCTAATGAACCTCGCCTGACTTCGCGGAGACGTCACGGACTGACTGAGAGGAGACGAAGAGGCTCCTGCAGAGGATCTTCCTGAGAGCTGTAACGCCACTGCCCGGAGTGTCACCGAGCCCGAAATTCTACTCAGGTTTTCATCATTGCATCCCTTCTTAAGGGTCACCTTCTGGTGTCTTCGCCATCACCGAGAGAGACCTGTCGTCGAGAGAGCAAAACCATCACTGCATCCCGACGAGTTCGAAGAAAGCACTTTTTCGATGGCTCTGTATTATATAACCATACACTACCCGGACGACCGCCGTTGAAAACAACCACACTTCTCCAGAGTCGGTCGAAACACTGAATCCCTACACTAATGACTATGGAATTCTCAGAGTTGGATGATGTCTCAAGCACTTTCCATCGACGAGCGACATTCACTAAAATTGTCACCCGAGTCATGACTGCCACACTTAATCGTGGAGTCCCGTCGCACTCTGCATAGAGGAATCCACGGGCCCGAACCGTTGTGAAACAATGGTTGCATCGATGCGTAAGAGTTGGAGAGCAGTCACGCCGCAATCTCCAATAAATGATCTCCCTCAAAGACGAGTAACTCGAGCACGTTCGTTTCTTCGAACTGACTACGCTAGGCCTATCCTCATCTATAAGAGCAAGGGATGAGGATATTCGGGCACAAAGCGTTCATCGCCATCTTCGTGTGTCTCTGTTCCAAGGCCATTCACATCAAGGCCTCTGTTCGGATATCTTCTCAGACTGCGGTACCAACTTCGCAGGACGGACAGCTACGGGAGCTACTTCATGCCTCGTCAACCAACGGCCGTCGCATCGCCCACACCGCCTCTACAGACGAAATTTAATGGCATTTTCAATCCACCGTCTACACCACACTTCGGAGGGAAGCGGTGAAATCTACAAAATACCATCTGCGACGAGTCATCGGCGAAGCGAAACTCTTCAAAGAAATACGCACACTCTTGATGTAAGCCTGAATTCCCAGCTTTTGCACACTCTCTCTGACGATCCAAACGACATTGTTGTCCTAACCTCCTATTCATCCAGCGCTGATAAATCAAACTAATAATTCTCTTTCTAGGTGATAACATATCTAGAAAATGCGATCACTTCTGACAGAGATGGTCGCGCGAGTACTTCCATACTTTAGTCGCTTGTCCGATTAAACAGGAAGCTCATCACGCATTGGTTCGCTATGTCTTCTCCGTTTCGAAGCTACGCCGCCATGCAGATGACTCTTGGCACGGATCACCAAGCTACATCCTGAAGATGACAGTATGATCCGTGTGGTGACAGTTTGCATTACTTCATCCAAGCTCATCTGACTTCTAATTGAAGTGGTGTTACTGCCGAGTGACATAAACACGAGTACCTCGCCCGAAGATGCGTAAACGGCAAACGCATATTTTTCTTACATTTCTCTTTATTTTCTTTAATTCATTTAATAGAAGATTTTGAGCGCATCTTCTATCATTTTTATTAGTTTCTAATGTTATCATGATTTCATTATTCACTTTAACAATTTAATTTTTATCACCTCATATGTGCCTTTTCACAGAAACTACACCGTCCATTTAATCACTCGTCATTCTGTCGCTTTATTTTCATGTTATAAAATAGTAAACACCACACGCGGTGGCAGAGATACAATGTTCGCAGAATGAGAATTTTATCACTTTGAATTATACTTCATAAAGCATTACAACCTAATCATACTACCTCACACGTGGCCGCGAACTATCGTTACAACAATCGATAGCGCCGATCGATCAATAGTATTCTCGCAATTGACGACTCCAGACGAGCACCAGTCGCGACATTCAATAATACTGGCAGCAGCCTTTTCACCGCAGGGACACGAGGCGGGCGGGAATGTTTGAGATCGAAAAGTAGTCTTGCGATACATTGTATATAGGTAGAAGAAATCTGCAAAATTATTATTAATACGAAAAATTATCTCTTTTGATTTTTTGTATATGATATGGGCTTTTAGAAAATTTTAGTAATCATCTAACTGTAATCATCATGATATCTACGAGGGGTATCCAGAAAATAAGTTCCGTTTTTTTTTACAAATAAAGTTTTTATTGAAAAAATCTAAAATTTACATGGATAATACTTGACAACTTCTAGTCTTTTTCTACATAATTCCCGTCAATCTCAATACATTTTGTATATCTGGAAACAAGTTTCGAAATCCTTCTGCATAGAAATTTCCCGCCAGTTCTTTAGTCCAGTTAGTTACAGCTGTCTGAACTTCCTCGTCGCTTTGGAAGCGTTTTCCGGCCAAGGACTCCTTCAGTTTCGTAAAAAGATGGTAGTCCGATGGTGCTAGATCCGGGCTATACGGTGGGTGGGTCAAAACATCCCAACTAAACTGATTCAAAAGTGCAGTTGTTGAAGCAGCGACGTGCGGCCGAGCATTGTCGTGAAGAAGGGACACACCAAAGGGATTTAAAATCTTGAGCAAAAAGAAACTGAATGATGCCGCGCAAAACAACTCGAGAAGGAATCGGAATGGAGGTGGCGGGACGCGAAGTGGAGGACTCCATTTTGATAATCTCTCCTGACCGTGTTTCACGAGCTACTGACGCCGAACACCGCTCATTCTATTCGGTAGCTTCCCCTCTTCAATGCTGTGTTGCCAGCTCGCTCATACATCGACCTTACTAAACGTATAATACAAACGGAACTTATTTTCTGGATACCCCTCGTAACTGTTTATTTCGCGTTTATTCTTTTTTAGAAAAAAAGAGCTCATACACAAACATCCAGCTACCTAACGACTACTCGAGTCTAACGACAGATAGCGAGAGCGCGCTAGTGCTCCCCACCGACTAGTGTCTCTAGAACACAGTAATTGGTGCCTAAAAATGGTGGACACATCTGCGTTTCTACCGCATATTTACATTAATGTAAAAATGAGAGAGAGAATAAATCCAATACAGAAGTTATAAAGAGCATAAGTAAATAAAGCAAAATACTATAAAATATTAGGTGTAGTAAAAAGAAATCCATTATTTTTCCAATAGATGGCTTTAGTAATCTGTATCACGCGTAGACAAGATACAGATTACTAAAGCCACCTAATATTTATTATCTCGTAATAAATACAAAATATCGAAATTATAATGAGAAAAATGTGCATAAAATGTATTTACGTTCTAACAAAAAATTAATGTGTTATAAATATAGACAGTAGAATAGTAGCATGAATAGTATTTATGAGTATAAAAATACTATGATAATAATTCTCTGTATTTATAGGATACACAATGCCATACTGTTCCGTAATAAAATGTTCCAATTCATGGGAAACATAATACAATACATTATCTTCCCAAAAATTGTGAAAAATTTGTGCGGTAATTAGTTTCTCCATTTTTAGGGGATCTGATTTCTGATCCAATAAAAAGAGGTCTACGAGATCGCCAGACTCTGTATTCTAGGAACACTATCACCGACAGACAACGTACCTGGCCGCCAATTGCGCGCGCTGATTTTCTTCAGCGTATGATCAAAAGGCTCCTTTTCGCGAAAGAAGTTCTGAACTGCCAATCGCTTATGACGCCCGAGGCGTCACCTTATTTAATTGTTGGAGTCTTTTCATTGGCAACTAACAAGGAAGCCTTGTCTCGCCAAGCTGATAAAAATGTGAATTAGCCGTTGGCACCTCTTTCTTAGTAGTTTTCTCTCCGCCGAGAAAATCGCAGAGATAAAACCGCTGAATAAAACTTCAAGCCGTGCCGTAAAATTTTCATGTAAATCATTTTCTTTTGTAAGTGCGTTCCGTCTGGAAATTAAATTACGTGCTGAACAGAGTTTTGAATAAATTATAATTGTGCTTAAATTTACGTTCTTTAGTGACGTTACAGCAGTATTCCTAGTCCGCTCTCTACTTGTGTTTGTCACGCGCTCTTGAACACATTCCTAAATTGAAAAACAATATAAAGTATTTGATACTTTTGAAACAAAATAGAAACAACGCGAAATAAACAAAATATGAAATTAGTTGACAACAAATTTAATAATAAGTGAATAAAAGTAATAAATAAATAAATAATGCTTTGCAATTTTTCTTTCTTTTGGCATGCGATTTGTGACTTCGCAGCCACAACTTGATGGACTTCATTGCCTAATGGAGATCATTTTTTTCAAATTTCATGAGCAGTGTACCTGAAAAATGTACAGAATCAAAGAACATTAACACTTACTTAAATAAAAAAGAATATTTAGCAGATAAGATAAAATAATGAAAAATTTAACTTGTTTAATAAAAGATCCTTAATAACTGAGAAAAAAATTTCAATTATGACTCTCTCTCTCTCTCTCTCTCTCTCTCTCTCTCTCGCTTCTTCTCTTTTTTTGTCACTTATTCATTTGAAATTAACTAACCTTACACCAATTCCCATAATTTTGTAGATTTTAAAGTCAATTTTGCACCATGGCTTTAAAAATTAAACTTTTCGGCAAGAAAATTAGTAATGAGATGCGACATAAGTTTAGATACTGCTCGAGTTTCATGATTTCCTAAAGAAAAAGATTTTAAGTAAAAAAAATAAAATATAAAAAAATTTATTATATTTTTAATTTTCATTTTTAATTTTTAATTGAAAAAATTTTGAAACGAAAACGAACATGTAAAAGCTATTACTTTTTATTAAAACAATATCAAGTAAAAAAGTATTAAGTGTGTGTGCGAGAGCGAATCAGAGCGAGAGCGTTGACGTGAAATTTTTAAAGTGATGCGGCGTTTGTCTATCAATATTTCTTGCGAATCACATCCGGCTCGAAGGACCAGAAAATGTGCGGGAATGCATCGCGCGGAAAGACTCGAGTGAGAGAACGGCACAAGGTTGATATGATACGCGACAGTAAAGAGAACTTCGTTTCTTTGTAATTTAACAAAAGAATTTTATTTAATATGCTCAGTTACAAATTCAGAAAATATAATTAATTAAATTAGATTAACAGAATATTGAATGCGGTCACCTTTTCCAAATTGTAGTTGGAATCGCGGTGATGGAAAATCTCGGCGATTCTCGAAAAGATTCGTTTTATAGCGGTTTTCACTAAGCGGTTAGCACGGCGGTTTTTACGAAGCGATATAGTAGCAAGACTATGACTCTAAGAACTCTGAGAACTTTTTTGACTCTAAGAAAGAGAACGGAGCATTTATTGCTTTCGGTCTGGGCTTTCTTCTTGGGAAAAATTTAATGAAATTTTGCCACAATCGTAATTATTACGTGGCATTAGGTGTACAAAATTGATTGGCGCTTTGGATTCTTTTCTAACGACGTTCAACGTAACAGTCATGCGCGACAGAAAATGCGTGCGTGGGATTGGTGACAGCGCGTGACGTATTCGTCGGAGCGCGGCGCTCGCGTGCGCGAATTGAATTGTTCTAGAACTTTCGATTGTCCGTTGCCGGAACTTGTTTGCGTGTACCGAATTGTTTTTAAAAGAACAAAGAATGCCAAATCGATGATTTTAACGAGAATTAAGATCATGCTCGAGATGAAATCACGAGCTCACTTTAGGCGTGCGTTCAATGACAATTACTGTCGGTCGACTGAAAAAATTCTTGCTTTTCTCGAATTAACGATCTCAAACAGTGTGTAATAAGAAATACACAGTGCGACAAATATGTTCCCGGACACGAACCACATCTCAGCAACCAGTGGCGACATCTGTGCGTTCAAACATGCATTTTAACGGTTGAACATTTTGCTATCATCTGTCAAAGTTTCATTCATTTTGGTTGACATATAACGAAGATATGACAGTTCATGTTAAACAAGATTTTGGTCGAGGTAGAAATTTTAATATGGAACAAAGAGCAGTGATTAAATTTAAAAACTTGATAAAAGTACATCAGAAACATTCCGATCGATGGAACAAGTTTACGGCAGTCAATGTCTAGGTCGTACAGTTGTTTTTGAGTGGCATAAGCGTTTTTTGAAAGGCAGAGAGACCCTTGAAGATGACAAAAAATCAGGACGGCCAATTTTGGTTCGAACACCCGAAATGATCGAAAAAGTACGTGATTTTGTTGCAAACGATCGCAATGCATCACTAAAAATGATGGAGGAGGCTTTAAATATCAGTAGAGAAACAATTCGAACCATATTACATGAAGATTTGGGTAAAACGAAGGTTTGTGCGAAGTTTGTTTCATACACATTAAGAAGTGATCAAAAATCAGCGAAAATCAATTATTCCAGAGACATCGTTGCAACCGCAGAAAATAATCCAAAATCAATTGTTACGGGTGATGAAACATGGTGCTTTCAATATGATCCAGAAACTAAGCGTCAAAGTGCGGAATGGAAGTCAAAAAATTCACCACAAGCAAAAAAGTACGAAAAGTTCCATCAAAAATCAAGACAATGCTCATTCTTTGATAGCAAAGGTATTATTCACAAAGAGTTTGTTCTAACTGGCCAAACAATTATTGGTGCATATTATCTCGAAGTTTTAAAGTGATTGATGGGCAGAATTCATCGTATTCGCCCCGAATATCGTGATCCAGAAAATTGGTCTTTGTTGCATGATAATGCACCGAGTCACACTTCATTGATTGTCCGTCAATGTTTGGCTCGAAATCGTGTCTCTTAAACCATCCACCGTATTCACCTGATTTGGCCCCTTGCGACTTCTCATTATTCCCAAAATTGAAATTGAAATTGAAAGGACGCTTTTTTGATGACATTCCGACCATCCAATCAGCTTCTACACAGGCACTAGAGGCAATTCCGCAAACTGAGCTAGAACATGCATTTGAATCACTATTTATATATATATATATATATATATATATATATATATATATATGGCCCTTTGGATAAGCGCAGTCAGTTTTTTCGAGCAGTCATAAGTGATATTTAAGATCAGTCGACAAGTTTAATTGTTCCAAGTGCGAAGTTCTCGGTTCAGTGCAATCCAAGAAAAATCAGTAGTCCACGTTGAAGATCTTTCATCCATAGTTAAGAGACATCACTGAGACATCACCGGAGACTCCCGCTATAGTTCGCCACTATCTCCAGCAGATAGTAAGAACAAATTTTCTTTTTTTTTCTTTCTCATGTTACTTTAATTTCAAAGTTATATGACCATCATATTCTCTCGCTCTCTTATTCTTCCTCAATCTTTTCTCTCTTTAACTACAGACCCTGTCTATCCTTTCTCTTAATAAATTACATAAATGGTAACACGCTTCAAGTAATTCACTTTTTTTCTTTACTCAGAATTATTTAAGCGGTAAAACGCTTCAAGTAATTCTTCTTTTCCTTATTCACAGTTACTTAAACAATAAAACGCATAAAATATCCTATGGTTACTCTCTGTTTGAGATCGGTAATTCGAAAGGAAAGCAAGAATTCTTTCAGTCGATCGACGTTAATTGTCATTGAACGCATGCACAAATTGAGCTCGTGATTTCATCTCAAACATGATTTTAATCCTCGTTAAAATCATCAAATTCGTCGTTCTTTGTTCTTTTTAAAAACAATTCGTTACACGCAAACAAGTTGTCGTTACCGGCAACGGACAATCGAAGGTTCTAGAACAATTCAATTCGCGCACGCGAGCGCCGCACTCCGACGAATACGTCACGCGCTGTCACCAATCCCACGCACGGATTTTCTGTCGCGCATGACTGTTACGTTGAACGTCGCTAGAAAAGAATCCAAAGCGCCAATCAATTTTGTACACCTAATGCCACGTAATAATTACGATTGTGGCAAATTTTTATTGGATTTTTCCCAAAAGGGAAAGCTCAGGCCGAAAGCAATAAATGCTTCGATCTCGCCGTCCTCCTTCTTACTTCCAAAAAAGTTCTTAGAGTTCTTAGAGTCGTAATCTCGCTTCGTAAAATCGCCGTGCTAACCGTTTAGTGAAATCGCTATAAACCGAAACTTTCGAGAAGCGTCGAGAAAAATCGCCGAGATTTTCCATCACCGCGATTCCAAACTCAATTTGGAAAAGGTGACCGCTTTTAATATTTTGTTAATCTAATTTTAATTAATTATATCTTTTGACTTTGTAACTGAATACATTAAAGAAATTCTTTTGTTAAATTAAAAGAAACGGAGTTGATTTTACTGTCGTGCATCATATCAACCTTGTGCCGTTCTCTCACTCGAACCTTTTTCCGCGCGGTGCGCTCTCGCACACTCTCCATAGAACCAAATCATAACTCCTGGAAAATCTATCTCCGTCTCCCTTCTTTTCGGAATTATTTTCTTCTTCTATGTTCTTCTAATTATCCATCCATATGGGCAATAACGAAAGAAAATTTTAATAGATAGTCTGGCGGAATAGACACAGAGCAAGAAAGGACGCAAGAAGTAGGCCAAGCTCGAGAAATTCAGGAAGACTAGCGTCCCAATTATTACGCGGATACAGATACCGGCCAATTTATTTCCCAGCAAACCCGTCGTCAATTTAAAAGGGCTCATTTGCGCCAAAAATATCGAGATAAAAGCTCTCCCCACGTCCCTCTAATAGATCTTACCTCCGACAAGCCAATCGATAGTTCCTCTAGTAATACACCTTCAGACTCTTCCTTAGATTTTGAAGTTTCTTCCCCCTCCTATTCTTCTATGCTGAATAATTTTCAAAACTCAGAACTTTCTGCTCCCTCTCACTCTTCAGTCCCTCCGGAAGACAACACATCTTACGATGAGATATCCAATCACTTAAACATCTCATCGAATTTATAAGAAGTTTGTCTCCTCCTCTTTAATACACAATCCCACACACGCACGCACGCACGCACGCACGCACGCACGCACACACGCACGCACGCACGCACGTACGCACGCACTCTTCGGCCGCGAGGAGCAGGGCTTATCGTCGCGAGCATCTAGGCTCAAACGGCACGGCGCGCCTGCTAGGCCATTCCCGCTCCTCGCGATCTGCGCGCCGTGCGCTCGGTGAGCCGTAACTTCGACAATAGTGAGTCGAGCGGATGCGCGTATTCGGCTATCATTAAATGTTAACATCTCGTTAATTATTGCGAGCATTACAAAATGTACAGGACTTTTCTACTCAGTTTAGTCCACTCTACCTGCTCGGGACGAGTGGGACCATATATTCATGTCATCCAATATATATATATATATATATATATATATATATATATATATATATATATATATATATATTTACAATAACTGTGTATGTGATACATGTGTTGTTTTTACAAAAATCGATGCTAAAGAAATACAATAGGTTTCTGTGTGTGTGTGTGTGTGTGTGTGTGTGTGTGTGTGTGTGTGTGTGTGTGTGTGTGTGTGTGTAGTGTATATTAAAGAGGAGGAGAGAAACTTCTTATAGATTCGATGAGATGTTAAATGATTGGATATCCTAAAATGTGTTGTCTTCCGGAGGGACTGAAGAGTGAGAGGGAGCAGAAAGTTCTGAGTTTTGGAAATTATCGAGCATAGGAGAATAGGAGGGGGAAGGAAATTCAAAATCCAAGGAAGAGTCTGAATGTGTATTGCTAAAGGAATTATCGGTTGATTTGTCGGAGGTAAGGTTTATCAGAGGGACATCGGGAGAGCTTTTATTTCGATATTTTTGGCGCAAATGAGAGCCCTTGGTATATAATTATATATATATATATATATATATAATTCCCTCCTAATTCCTTCTTTTCATCGAAATAAACGAATCTTGGAGCCTGGACGTAACAGAACATGAAAACTGAAGATTCAGCCGGGATGTAAAGTGCGATCTTTGGAAAGGATAATGAACTCGGATTCCTCAGACGATAAATCTATAACAGGAAATCTTTATAAAACTGCCCTTGGAGACTCAATTGAATCTAAATCAAACACACAAGACACAGTATGCACTTCCACTCCTGCCAAATCCATCTCTCTCAATCCACTACTAGGGACGTTGATGTAGATTTTAATAAAATCGATATTATAAAAGTTATTACAATAAATTTCTCCAAACCTCTTGCTCGATTTCTTCTCTTCTAGCGACTTCGCAGATGAAACCAACATTTAGTGTTATGACCACCCCTAAAACAGAGGGAACTGATGGAACAATGACGCACCATAACTTATTTGCTACATTAAAATACGCTATCGAAGCCGTACCTTTTTTCGATGATAAAAACATTCCTTTGAACCTACTTTTCGAGAAAGCAAAATTCATGTTATCAGATGAAGCTGAATCGCAATTCACCAAAATCATAAGAATTGTGGGTGAAGCGCGTCGCATACAAGACCAAAATTTTAACAGTGTGTCATAATTAACCAAATATCTAAAACAGATTTACGGCGCTTCAAAAAATATATATCAATTGCAAGGGGAGTTAGGCCATTTTTATAAAAAAAATGAGGAAGATATAATCACATACGTTTATCAAAAAAATAAGGAAGACATAATCACATACGCGAATCGGGTGAAGATTTTAGGAAAACAAATAATGGAGGCCCATAAAATTTCGAGAAATACCCTTTGCGATCAAAATATTAAAGTATCTTTAGAAAAGGACATGTGTAAATGTTTTATTAGGAGATTAAAATCAGAAATTGAACAAAGGATAGCAAGAAACGGTGTTCAAGAAACGGTACCCAATGCATTGCGGATAGAAAGGGAACTCCATTCGATGACAGACGAAAGCAAGAAAGTACATCGAGTAAAGCACTAAATACGAATAAATCACAAAAAACTGTCAGATTTGTTATGAAGGACATTCAGCTTCAAACTGTAGAAAATTGACTAATTTTGGAACAGAGATTTTAGTATGTCAAATTTGTAAAAAAACGCGGATACAGCGCTGATAAATGTTGATTTCGCGACTCAAGTACGACAATCCATTAACTCTCTGCAAAGAAATATTATTTGTCAATTATGTCAAAATCAGGCCATAATGCTAAAGGCTGTCGAACAAATAATAACAGTAATCAGAATAAGTCCCCTATAATTTGTCATTTGGTGTGATATACCCGGTCATTCAGCTGACAATTATTGGAAGAAACAAAATGAACAACGTAATTCAGAACCTAAAGCAAAAATTGTTTGCCAAATTTGTAATAATTTCCGGCATATTGCTAAAAACTGCCGATCTAAGATAGGGCAAAACGTGGCATCCTCAGACTCATTATTCTGCCGACACTGTAAGAGACAAGGGCATCTCCTCGAAAGTTGTGAGCTAAGAATCGCAAGTAATAACCGAAGGAAAATGAACGAATAGGAAAACTCCAAGCCCCTCGAAGCCGGGTGTGCCACAAGGGGGGCGAAAGATTCTCATACCCATCGACATCAAAGAAGGCCCAGTAGGCAAAAACACATTAGAAATACAACCCTTGACCCTTGACAGCCGCGCACCTACTGTTCAAGTAAATCTTTGTAAATCAGAACCTTACATTACTTTTATGTTAGGTATCAGTTCCGGACCAAATATAATTAAGGAAAATTTTGTTATTAAAAACAGCATTATTAATTACAATAACATATTGAAATTAAATGGTAAACAAATACTGTCTATATTCTTAGAGAAATCTCCTTTTTTAGGAAATAAAGTAGCCTTTCATATTGTAGCAAGCGATTTCCCCATTTCGCAATCCGGAATATTAAGATTTTTTCAAACAGACTTCCTCAAAAATTGATTACGCGAAAAGATATCTAGAATTATATCAGAAATTAATATACCTTTCTTTTCTCCAGAAACTATCATCGCACCACCACGATCAGAATCTTTATTTTATATGAGAATAGGAAATCTAGAGATAAAAATAGAATATATACCGAAATTAAAAATAGCACTCGGAATTTATCTAGGAAATACTATAGTAGAAAATGTCTCTGGAAAAGCATATTTGAACGTCATAAGCATTAGACGATAAAGTTGAAATGCCAATCTTGCGTTTTAAACGAAATATTTGACAATGATGAAATAGCTCAAACATTGAAATGCAAGATGATCAGAAAGAAATTGCAAATACGCAAATTTATCTTACCATCCAAAAGATATCCAAAATTTCGAAGACTCTAGTAATAACGCTAGTTCAAATGATAACAATGGCGGAATTATGGATGAAAACGAGGTAAGACAGAAGGAAAGAATGGCAGAATAAAAGGAAAAAATAGAGTATTTAAAGAAAAGATTAAGAATAAATTAATGAGAGAAACTAAAGAATCAAGTAAAAATTCTATATTCATCGAGAGGAGGATTTCTACATCCCCTTCGAAATCCTAGAATCTAAAATCCTTGGAGGGAGAAGTTATCAAATCCCTCCTGAAAATTTGAATAATTCTGAAATCCTTGGAGAGGGAAGTTACCAGATTTCTTTTGAAAATTTAAATAATTCCAAGATCCTTGGAAAGGAAAGTTACCAAACTTCTTCTGAAAATTTGAATAATTCTAAAATCTTTGGAGAGGAAAGTTACCAAATCTCTCCTGAAAGTTTGAATAAATCTAAAACCCTTGGAGGGAGAAATTATCAAATCCTTCCTGAAAATTTGAATAAATCTAAAACCCTTGGAGGGGGGAGTAACCAAACTCCTCCTGAAAATTCAAATAATCCTAGAATTCCAGAGGAAAGTTTCCGTACCTTCCTACAGAAGGTAAATTCTATTCTTGTTTGCAAGAAGGGAAGTAATCAAACCTCACTATGCAATACAACTCAATTTTATCAAAGGAAATTAAAAGAAAAGAGCTCCTCTCTCGAAAAAATTAATTTCCAAAGGTTGAAATACCCGCAAAAAATGATACTCATCAAAATAATTCTTCTCGCGTTACTATCGATGAAATTCTAAAAAGAATGCAATCATATAATCCTTATATAAATGTTCGTAATTTCAAAAAAACAAACCATCTTCTAAAATCCTAGTGTCTACACAAAATCAATCTCAAGAAATAATGGAAAAATTTATTTGCGTACAAACGCAAATCGAACCACAAGGAGGGAACTCGAAACGAAAATATGAAAAATATTTAATATGAAAATATTTAATATGAAAATATGAATAATATCACGCGAATGTTTAGTAGTGTCAGAAGAAACTGCAAAGGATAGACTTACAGAAATTACAGAATTATTGCGTTTAGAGCACTTAAATTCCCAAGAAGAAACAAGTATAATAAAACTTATAACTAGTAGCCAGGACAGATCTCACATCTCCGGAGAAGAGTTGACAGTAAAATATATTACAACATCAAATATCTACAATGGATGATCGACCAAATACGCGACAGATTCTCGCAAATTCATAAGCAAGAAATAAATAGGCAGGTAGAAGAACTATTAGAAAGAGGCATCGTAAAACCTTCTCAGTCACCATTCTAGATACACCTATCTGGATTGTGCCAAAAAAGGAAGATTCAAAAGGAAACAAACGTTGGAGGATGGTTTTGGACTTCCGGGCCTTGAATGATAAGATTATTGGCAATGCCTACCCGCTTCCTAATATCATCGATATTTTAGATCAGTTAGGCGGAACGCAGTACTTTTCGGTATGTGACTTAGGCTCTGGATTCCACTAAATAAAAATGGATCCTGCAGATAGCCATAAAACAGCATTCACAATCCCATTCGGTCATTACAAATTTGCCGGATGCCCTTTGGATTAAAAAATGCTTCCGCTACCTTCCAGCGATTAATGGATTTGATATTAACAGGATTATAGGAAGAAGAGCTATTCATTTATATAGACGGCATTGTCATCTACGCCGCCCCATTGGAAGAACACGAAAGAAAATATAATTTGTTAATAGAATGGTTACGCAAAGCTGATTACAACCCGACAAATGCGAGTTCTGGAAAACTGAAGTCATTTACTTAGGGCATGTAATTAGTAAAGATGGAGTTAAACCCGATTCAAAGAAATTAAAGGCTATAGGGCAATTTCCAAGGCTTAAAACATCAAAAAATATCAAACAATTTCTTGGATTATTATATTAAATAAATTAAATAAATATTAAAAGAGAAATTATGCGAAGAACCTGTCCTATAATATTCCGACTTTTCTCAACCTTTCATCTTGACGCTTCCGGAATAGCACACACAATTGGAGGCATTCTATTACAAGGAGTGATAAATAAAGATCAACCAATAGCATATTCTTCGCGAACTCTAACCGAAAACGAAATAAAATACGATATTTATAAGAAAGAAGCATTAGCCATAGTATACTGCGTCAAACATTTATTTATATGGACGGAAATTTACCCTAATTACAGACCACAAACCCCTTCTCTGGTTGAAAAATGTACAAGATGCGAATATTACGATGGAGATTAAAATTAGTTGAATTTGATTACGATGTGATATACAAAGCAAATAAAAATGTGCCGATGCATTATCACGAAATCCGATAGCCCTTGAAAAAGAACTGCAATATAATTAATCACCACAAGCCTTTGAACCTTAATAAAAGATGCAGAAACGATTTCTAAAATGCTAAAGAAATCAGATGAGGAGGACGACGAGGATTTCAAATTATATGCATTATCAAGATGCATTATCAAGAAATCTTGTAGATTTCAACAAATTGCAGCATAATTAATTACAATAAACCTTTAAAGCTTAATAATTCTGAAGAAGCAATTTCTAAAATGCTGGAAGATGAAGAAGACGAAGAAGGCACACGCTATTCCTTTCAGACAATGAGGAGAAAGATCTGGACTTACCGATCAATGACAAACAGCCTAAGAAAGATTTAGAACCTTCCCCGACTACGCAAAAAGACGTGAAGGAACAAAATCATTAAAGGGGAAAACACTAATGCAATATCCCTCTAACGCTGTTAGTAGACAAACCTGAGAAATAATAAAGTACAACAGGAAAAATCACAGGAGTTACAGCAACATGAAAACGGAAGAAATGAAGTAGAAAATAGAAACGATCCGCCAGACAAAATGAGCAATGAAGAAGAAAACCCAGAAGAAAAAGAAAAAGACGAAGAGGTGAGAGAAGAAAACAAGAACGGAAGATCAAAGAAGAAGGAAAAATCTATTATCATTAACCATCAAATAATAAATAATAATAATAATAATAATATTGTGGATTCACGCGACTTATTATTTTTGCGAAAAAATAATGTAGCGTATTTCATAGATACTAATAGAAAATCTTTAGACTTCGGTTCACAGAAGCTATTTGAAAGAAACAAAATTCCCTGTTTAGGAAACCTCGCCTTAGGTAAAGCTAAGCCCATAAAATATAAAAAGCACTATCATATAGCTTTGTCTGTCAGTGAAGGACAATGCGAAGGACCAACCATGACTCTCACCCAGATCTCTGCAGCAATCAAAGATTTACGGATTGCCGCGGAAAACCGGAACTTAGAAACTCTTAGTATTGCGAAAACAGGTTATGTTAATAATGTACCCTGGAACAATATTAAAACTGTATTGTAATTAATCTTTAGCCGACTCGCTGATTAAATTATATGCAACGGACTAATTAAATATCAAAAGATCTTCGTTCTGCGATAATTGAAATTCATTGCTTACTACGGGTTACACAGAGGTGTTACAAAAACACAAATACTATTGGGAAAATTTGAAATCTGATGTTCAACGCTACATACAACAATATTTGCAATGCCAATTAAAAAAGTTAGTACGAGTAAAAACCAAACAATCTATGATGATTAACATACCGGGATCTTCATTCGATAAGGTTACCATGGATATTGTGAGACCTCTATCTAAAACTGAGAAAGGAAATGAATATATATTAATGTTACAAGATCAGCTAATTAAATTTTGCATGGGTATATCCCTGCCAGATCAAACTGAAACCGTAGTAAAAGTCTTTGCTGACCGATTTATCTGCATATTAAGAACACCTATATTTATAGATATTTATAGATTAAGGAAGGAATTCTATTAGCGAATTAATGAAGAAAATTACAAAGTTATTCAGGATTCGTAAACTGCGTACTATCGCCTTCCACCCTCAATCAAATGGATCATTGGAAAGATCTCATCATTCGTTAGACGAATATTTAAAATAATACGCCAATGATGAAAAACAATGGGATAGGTGGAATGGATCAGCAATATTTAATTATAACACGAGCATCCATGAAGCCACCAAACATACTCCTTATGAATTAATATTCGGTAAAATAGCAAGACTGCCGTCAAATGAATTGTTAGACCTCAAAGATATGTTTTGTATGATATGTAACAAATTGCAAGTTATGACGAATATCTGATGAATCTTAAGTTACGCAGTTTACATAATCCAAGAAAATGCTCGTGAAAACATAGTAGCAGCCAAAATTAAATCCAAAAATTAAATCCAAAATTATGATAAGAAGATTAATTCACAATTATTTAAACCAGGAGATTATGTTTTCCTATTAAAGGGACCAAAACCAGGAAAATTCGGGGATCAATGTACAAGAAGTGTTAGAAATATTAAATCAGAATAACATAAAAATTAGAATAAAGAAAAACAGTCGAATAATATTGTATATACCATATATATATATATATATATATATATATATATATGTATATATATATATATACCAAATATATGTATATATATATATATATATATATATATATATATATAAGGCTTCGGATGTACGCTTTATAAGTTACAATGTGTGTGTGATACATGTGTCGTTTTTCAGAAATCGATGCTAGATAAAAATACAATAGGTTTCTGTGTAAATGTGTATAAGGTTGTGTATTAAAGGGGAGGAAAAGAACTTCTTATAGATTCGATAAGATGTTCAAGTGATTGATATCTCATCGTAAGATATATTATCTTCTGGAGGAACTGGAGAGTGAAAGGGAGCAGAAAGTTCTAAGTTTTGAAAATTATTGAAGGTAGGAGAATAAGGAGGGGGAAGGAAATTCAAAATCCAAGGAAGGATCTGAAGGTGTATTGCTAGAAGAACTATCGGTTGGCTTGGAGGTAAGGTCTATTACAAGGACATTGGGGGACCCATGATCTCGATATTTTTGGCGCAAATGAGCCTCTTTAAGTTGACGACTTGAGGAGAGATAAATTGTCCGGTCTGTATCCGCATAATAAAATTGGGATGTTAGCTTTTCTGAGTTTCTCGAGCTTGGCTTCTTGCGTCCTCTGTGTCTATTCCGCCAGATCATCTACTGAAATTTTCTCTCGTTAGTGCCCATGATGAATAAATAAAAGAACGTAAAAGGGAAGATAACTCCGAAGAGAAGAGAGGGGGAGATAGATTTTCCAGGAGTTATGATTTGGTTCTAGGGAGAATAATCATGGGTTACTTAAGGCGTTTTATTGCTTAAGTAACTATGAATACGAAAAAGAAAAATTACTCGAAGCGTTTATTGCTTAAGTAATTCTGAGTAGAGAAAAAAGGTGAATTATTTGAAACGTTTTATCGTTTAAGTAATTCGAAGCAGAGTAAGAGATGAATTACTTGAAGCGTTTTACCGCTTAAGTAATTCTGAGTAGAGAAAGAGATGAATTACTTGAAGCGTTTTATCGCTTAAGTAATTTTGGATAAGAAAAAGCAGAATTACTTGAAACGTTTCATCGCTTAAGTAATTTGTTAAGAGAAAGGATAGGCAGGGTGTGTCTATGTATGTCTGTTAAAGAAAGAAAAGATTGAGAAGGAATAAGAGAATGAGAGAATATTGGTCAACTTTGAAATTAAAGTAACATGAGAAAGAAAAAAAAGAAAATTTGTTCTTACTGTTTGCTGGAGGCAGTGACGAACTATAGCGGGAGTCCCCGATAATATCTCAGTGATGTCTCTTAACTAAGGATGACAGATCTTCAACATGGACTACTAATTTTTTTTTTATTGCACTAAGCCGAGAACTCCGCACTTGGAACAATTAAACTCATCGACTAATCTTGAATGTCACTTATGATTGCTCGAAAAAATTTTTTATAACTGACTGCGCTTTTCCAAAGGGCCATATATATATATATATATATATATATATATATACAGAGTTGGCCATATTCGACGGAAAGATGTTTTTTTTTCAATCATGGGAAAGAGATGTTAGATCGAGTAACGACGTTTCCCATGATTGAAAAAAAAACATTTTTCCGTCGAATATGGCCAACCCTGTATATATATATATATATATATATATATATATATATATATATATATATATAGGGATATGATACAATTCGATACTTGAACTTTAAATGGGTGATTCTCTTTTTTCCAAAGGTTTCCCAATTATTTCGAAAGAATAGAAATGATAAGTGTGTTTTCGTTTTATACGTGAGTCAGAAAATGTGATCAAGCTTATCTGTGAACCATAGGGCCAATGCACGTGCTTTCAATCGAACACTAATAATTATTGTCCTTTAATTGATGTCTAGTTATTTATAATAATCAAAAATCGATATTCATAATGCTACTGACCCCGTCGTATTTGAGAAGAAAACGGATTTTTTCCACGAAAAAAAAAGAATCGTGGAGTCGTCAAGACGTAACACCCTTCACTTTAGACAAATGTTGGGGATGCACAACATTTGCAACTTAATAAATGATTGATTCTTTTCTTTCTGTGATTGTTAATTAATAAATTTCAAGTCGATTATTGCTTAAACATACCTGCTCAAATATTAGAGAAAGAGATATTGTTTTTCTCTCTTCTTTTTGATAAGAAGCAGGAAGGAATGACAAGGCGACCTCCAAAATCCCTTCCTCAATTTCTTCATACTTCTTATAAATACATATATGTGTAAGCTTTTTTTTTAACAGGTTTTTCTTACATTTGCAGGAGGAAGAGGAAAGAATAAGGTGATTTTTGATACTTTATCTGTATTCTTTTGTACTCCTTTTAAGTATTCGATAGAAAAAAAGAAAAAAAAGGAATGCATATATGTGTACCCTTTTCTATATTTACTTAGAAGTATACATTCGATTTTGTACTTTATAACATTATAATTATATAGTGTTACTCTATTAATACATATATACAATATATATACATATATATATATATATATATATATATATATATATATATATATATATATATACAGGATGTCTCTTAAGATGGGTTGAGGTCACATTGGGGACGGAGAATGGATCAAAGGAAACAAAAAATTCTTATACCATTTTGAGGTACTCGCTATAGTTTTTAAATTAGAAAAGAAAATGTCTAAGCCAATATGCAGTTAAGCCACGATAAGGCACATTTGAACGCAGGATGGGGGATACCAATGATTTCCACACATGACCTTTGGAAGACTCCTAATCTAATGTAATTTCATGTCTAGGCTTCGATCAAATAATCTCCCCGCCCTGCGGGATTTTTATAATCTCATGAGAAACCTCACACATATACATGTAATACACACATATATGTAAATCCTTCAATACAGCTTGGGCATTCTTCTGCAGGCTGTATTTGTATAATATGGGTGTTGTATCGCAGGTCGCACAGTGTATTTGTCTAGTTACGTACAGAATCTTAGTGAATTATCACGTGTGCAAAGACGGGATTTTCCATTCGGCTACATCTTCAGTAGCAACAAAGTAATAGCAACAAATTTTAAAGAAGGTGTGTTGATAGACTCGGCTTTCCATTGTAGTAACGCATCGGAGTTTCATCAAATATCGATAAGCGTCCCATTGATCCTCTGTTCTGATTGATACAGGTGACTCTTTTCCTTGTTGGCCAAGGATGCAACAGAGGTACGCAAGCATTTCATGTACTGTAATTTAATCTGACAATTTCAATTTTGGGAGAGGAAACGAAAGTAACGCTTAGGTGTATAAGTGTTTATTAAAATTATATGAATATTATTTATATATATAGTTTTTTTTAAAGTGACTTTGACTTACACACACACACCACACACACACACACACACACACACACACACACACACACACACACACTGCATAATTATTATAATTACTATTTCTTATATAGCTAATGTTTTATAAACTTTATATTGTTATTTTTTTTATTTTTCCAATAGTTAGTACTATATAAAAATTTTTTCAATAGCAAATACTGATTTAGACTATTATTATTATACATATATATATATATATATATATACATACATATATATATATATATTTTTTCTAATATATGAAATCTTATACTGTTATTATATATATATATATATATATATATATATATATATATACACATATACACACACACACACACACATATATATATATATATTAGGTGTTGGAATTAATTCGTAGCGTTTTACAAGTGATGGGAAGTACTTTCATTAATGTATTTTTTAATGCTCATGTGAAATAAATAACATTCTTTCATTAAAAAACGCTACGAATTAATTCCAACACCTAATATATATATATATATATATATATATATATATATATATATATATACAGGGTATCATGAATATACGGTTCCACTCGTTCCGAGCAGGTAGAGTGGACTAACTGAGTAGAAAAATCCTCTACCATTTTATAATGCTCGCAATAATTAACGAGATATTAACATTTAAAGATAGCCGAATATGCACATCCTCCCGATCTATTATTGCCAAAAGTACGGCCCACCGAGCGCGCGGCAATTTAGCTACCTTTGACAATAGTAAGTCGAGCGGACGTGCGTATTCGGCTATCTTTAAACGTTAATATCTTGTTAATTATTGCGAGCATTACAAAATGGTAAACGACTTTTCTACTAAGTTTAATGCACTCTACCTCGGGACGAGTGGGACCGTATATTCATGACACCCTGTATATATATATATATATATATATATATACATATTTTTTTCTACTAATTAGACTTTATTATTAATATATTTACATATATATATCTTTTTAGAGATTTTTTTGTGTTATTCTATTAATACTGTGTATTATAATAGTTTATATATTTTGAGCGTCGTGGATAAAAGTATTTAGTTTCTTCTTAATATAGCCGATTCAATAAAGAGCTGTACAGTTTCTAGTATTTTTTTCACTGTGCTGTGCATAGCCTAGACTTATTAGAATGTCTTTTTTTATTAGAATGTCCTTTTTTATTAGAATGTCATTTTTTATTTCTTTTCCACACTCGTTTCTTATTTCTAGTTTTACAAGCGCAGCCTCTTCGTTTATATTTCCCACGATGCTGATCCATCCTTCGCGCCGCTCTATTAGAAATTGGATTAGCTGCCTTGTTCGTCGGGACCACGTCTTTTTTGCGGGATCAGGTCCAGTGTAAGCGAGTGCGCAGTGAATTGCCTGCCATTCTAGATCGTGGAATTTATCCTCAAGTATACAGAGATCGTGGCAGGGTCGTTCGATAATGTGCCCTCAGTCTCTTAGAGCGATCGCTGCTATTTCATCCTCTCGAATTTGATTGAGGATACCCCTTTGCCACTTCCGTCCTTCTTGGACCGCAACCATCTCGTCCAGGTGAGTATGATTGGGTAATAAGGATAGGGATCGGTTATGCCGCGTTATCCGATGAGTGAATTCGTCTATTAGTTCCTTGAAGTCCTCGTGACTATTATGGAGTTGAATAAAAATTTCATAGATGAGTCCACTTTTATTATTCGTGCATTCAATGGGTGTTGGAAGTCGCGTGTTTATGCAGGTAATCTTCATTGTTATCTATAGAAAAGAATTATAAGTTTTTTTTGGAGTGAAGTTTAGGCTTAATAGGTTTTAGAAGAGATTCTGTTTATTTACTCTTTTAGCTCAAGGATATAGATAGAGGCTTCTTTGGGAAGAAGGACAAGATAGTTGGATTCTGTTCTCGTATCATCTCATACTTCGGAATATTTTATTCCTTTAGATTCTGGCTCGAACGGGAGCTGAAGCAGCTATGTTTCTTGTTTATATGTCTCTCCTTTTCTAGATGTAGTAAAAGATTGATTTAAGTGAATCCCAAATGACTCCTATTAAGAACATTGACCATCCATATACGATATGCAGAACATATCCATGTACGATTGTACCTAATATTAGTTTTATAATTCTTGCCCTTATATATATTCCTATTATTTCAGCGCTAATGTTTCTGAAAATTAAGAATCTGTTCCAAAATTTTTCCCAGGCAGACATGGCTATCTTTTTTATTTGATGCTTCATCTAATAGTTAGAGAGAACGAACCATTCACAAATCCTGGTTGTCCATCATTCCTTGTGCTACGGTATTGAGTACTGATGGTCGTTCGACTGGAAACATTATGTGATCTCGTAAGATTTCTAGGTCATTATCTGAATATATACCGCTTGTGGAGAGTGATCCGGAGCTGATATATTTCCAAGTTGATTTGGTTTTAGTATGACGGATGATAAAGTTTCTACTGGCCGGGGCGTAAACCGATACCATGAATCTCCTAGAAGGTACATGGCAAGTGCGAGTTACAAGTCACTTGTGTTCCTTGTCGCATCAGGATGTGAGTTTGTGGTGTTAGAAACTGTGTTTCGTTATTTCTAATCACGGGTAATTGATCATAACATTCTTGAGTTGAGACGAGTTTTACTTCAACGGGCACACATTTTACAATGTGTATTACTTACTTCTCCGGTTAATAAAGCCATATATCCAGGTCCTCGTATTACGTGGTAAAGCGAAAGCATCCGGTGAATGAGTGGCGAGAACTAAGATGTTTTTTAATATTTTCTGTTCGAGATTACACTTATTGAAGTACATTTCGGTATAACTAGCTTATTTGGGTGCGTATATATTTTTCCACATACACAAATTTAGATTCATATAGGTAAAAATGTCGAGATTTTCTAGTTTATATATTTTGCTGAAAATTTTATTATCGGGTGTCGTTTAAAAAATTAATAATTTTAAGTGTTCGGTTCTTATAAACATAGCCGCATATTGTTTCTATCTTCTTTTTTATTAAGGATAAACGATATCTTGTGAATTTAAGGTGTAAATTATTTGAGGTCGTACGCCCGTATCGTCCGTCAATATTTCCACAAGTCCAATGTAAAGTACACCATAATTTGATATTCCACAAGTGTGGAGGTAAAGCATTTCAATAAGTATTCTCTCCTTCAATATCTACACAATGGGTAGAGACAAATTCGCAAATTACACCTGATTGTAACATTACCTGATTAGTGTTTAGTCATACAGTGGCACGGTAATCTAATAGCGTAATCGTTATAGTTGCTAATACAATAACATCGATCCATGTTCCATAGGGATACGTGCTTCCGCTACACAATCTGTCGTTATCCATTTGTCCTACCAATGTAGCTGCTCGAGAATCTGTATGATTTGATTTTAGTTCGGTAATATGGACGTGCCCCATTTGGAGATATCCCATAATGTGCATCTTTTCACACGCCTCGCGAGATGTTTCTTGTATGTACGAATATTTACCATTGTGCATATTCATAGTGTGAGAGAACATTCCATATTTTTTAACAATTCTATCTCTACTTTACATTGGATTACTCACGGATTTGAATTCATTAATTTGGACGAGTTATATATATTTTAGGGTCTTGTTCATACCTTAATATCGAAGAGTGATATATAGTGGTATATCATTCTTCGATATTAAGTAATGACATTGTAGTTATGTTTGCTAATGGTGATCCGCAATCATATCCTATTATTCCGTAAGTTTCTTGAGTCTAACTTATTAATAATGCTATTGTAATTTGTTCAATCATCCGAGAATCCATCTGAAATTTTATTTTGTTATTATTATTTTGAATCATTTATTGAGAACCGGTTTTATGTGAGAGATTCTATTAGGATGTATTGTATACCAATATCTAAACAAATTAGCGTTTGTAATGATACACTTAAATTATATAAACATATACATATATAATATTCTTGCGACTTCCACAGATGCTTTCTATATAAAGATTATGCGTTTCGCGGGTTTCCTCCGTGTCCACATTCATTCTTGGAATGCCAACGTTTTGTGAACCTTGCAGTTCATTTCATTAGGGCGAGGAGCAGCTTGATACTGTTCCTCCGAGTTGTTCCTTTTTTATATTACGCTACTTGTTAGAGTGGTAAGGGGGAAAAAGATAATTGTGGGTAGGGGAGGTGGAAATATATATCTATATATCTATATATCTAAATGATTACTTAAATCTTATTTTGGTACCCTTCCAATGCGCTGCGTCTTGACAAAGATCGTACAGGTCCAATTCCTGACCAAAAGAATTAAGTTCCTTAACCTAAAAGAGGACTGATTCACAATCTCGAATTTGGTAATAGCGTCGCGTATCGACGTTGACTCACATCTGGGACATAATCAAGTGCGTCCGACTTGTGGCATTCGCCTCAGAACGATATCTACAAGAGCGATGTCATTTACGTCCTTCCTTGGCCCCCCCCCCTCCCTTCTAATTCTTTCTCTTCTTTCTTTCTTTCCATCGAAATAAAAAAATCTTGAGGCTTGGACGTAACATTATTATAAATGAATATTATCATAAAAGCATATTAAACATTACTTATTGTGTCCAAAAAGTTAATGTCATTTGAAAGAAATTTCTCAAACATTGTAACCTGCTTTGTGGTACTCAAAAGAAATACATGCATGTTTGTAGGTTTAGCAAGAACTTTTTCTTTTGGCATTAAAATTCTGTTAATTTTAGATTGATTAATAAATATCATATCAAATTTCGCTCTCATGCTGTCTACTTTTTAGTCTAATTTTATGCATTCTTTCTGTTCTGTAAATAATAATTTAATCATTACTATAATATATTACCAATAAAAAACATTTAAAACATAGAACACATGTTTCTTAATATATTGTTCGGAACCAAAGTTTTGGATTTATATGTTTAAAACAGTTTACAAAAATGTGAATTCAATTTTACCTCTAATTAACATAGTGATGTATGTAGTATGTGAGTACGTAATATTTATGTCCAGGCAGTCTATAATAAAGCTTCTGGGATTTCAGATTCATCAGAATCTCTGCTGTTTTCATTTGACTTTTCATTACTATCTGTTAATGACTGTTTAATAGATTGCGCGTTTAACGATGACAAAGTTGATGAAGATTAGAGTATAAATTCGCAGAGATTCCTGTCTCTAATCTGTTTCTAAAAGTTTTATTGGTGCCTTACATAATATTGTGTTGCATAATGTGCTATTGACTGCTTTCTTTTTCAGAGGTAGCTTATGTATAGTTTCCAAAGACATTGCTTTTTTCCATTCCAATGCCTTTTTAACAACTTATTACCTATGATTAATAATTTGTTGCACAAATTTGTTCCGTTTAGAAGTGGCTGCAGTTGATACCAGAGAAGCAGTAACTGTCTTTCTTTTTTTTATGTTAATTGTTAATTCAATAATATTATTTGAAGCGATATTTGAAGACTTCGCTAAAGAACATACACCTGGAGAGGAGGTGATACAAGAGAAGCAGATGGTATTTTGAAGCTTTTATCCTGTTTCGTTTTTATTTCCAGAGTTACTGAAATGAATCCGAGATATAAATGAGTTCATCGCTTTCTTCTCTTTCTCCTGTCCATCTGACAAGCCGATTCACTTTTACAGGCAGATAATAAGTCTTCAAAATTCTTTGCAGCATTTCTAACAGCAATATACGTTTCAGTAACAGATATAAAAGCAATTCGCATAATGTTATCTACGTATCCGATCTGTACCGTTAAGTCGATAGTTAGTGCGTAGTCGATAATTTTCTCATAGGATAAAACATTGATTTAACTACTCTGATTCACCCTGTATATATATATATATATATATATATATGTCATCATATATTCTATATTATATTTACTGATTTTGTTAATAACTATAGCTCATATCATTAAGATTTTTTTTTCAAAGAAAGAGAGTAATATAGACATCTAAAAGTATTTGTGTATACAAATCTTATTTCAAAAGATCAATTTAAAATATAATATTAAGTAGATGAAAAGTTATAACTGTTTATGAACTGATATATTTGCAAATTCATATATCTTCTTTTATATATCATACCATACTATTATATAAAACATACCATAATATCTTTTAAGTTCCACTTTAAATTATTGTCAAGTTTCATCTGCTTTTGCTTCGGTACGCACTAATTTTTCTGAATTTTGCTGAATTATTCTTTAAGCACAGCAGTTTCCAATTATGTTATTGTCAATTTGTACTAACCACTTGGCCAGCAACCTCATAATAAATATTATCATCTTCTGAAATTGGTACAAATTTCACAACAGTAAACTGCAATATAAAGCAGAGAGTAAAATATAAAATAAATAAACGAACGACAAAGGCATTTTGTAATAAAACATAAATAGCAACATGGACAATTATTAATTACATGATGAGCAACTTCATGAATCTTTGACAGTTTACATTTGATAGAATTGATAAATACACAATTATTAAAAAATAACGGGAAATAATACTATAAGATAAAAATAATGTACCAATTAGATAAAATAACAAAAATTTTATTATTAAATAAAAATTAAATATTATTTAAATATTAAACTTTTAATGATGTGCACAACTTTTGATAAATTTATGTTATTAAATTTTTATGAATAACGATTTTATTTACAGTCATATATATTATTAAACGCTTAATATTTAAAATTGTTTTTATTTCAATAATTCGAATATGTCCACTAACTATTCATTAGCTGGTATATAATAGATTTATCTTATAACAATGTATAAATAGCATACGTATCAGAAAGTAAAACATAGACAATTGAATCCTCATAATGGCACAGTATGCAGCAATGATATATAGAAAAAAATTGATCATCAGGCATTAACCAGCATTTGGCTTGTATATTTTTCAGAAATTGTATGTCTTACATCGTCCAAATTTGAAACTTTTACTATATCCAATATTGAGGAAGAAAGAGGGTAAGCTACCTTCTATTTCATGAAATTTGTTGCCAATTAGAAGTACTAAATTACCTCATTTTACAATATTAACAAGAACAAAAATTTTCGTCAAACGTCCTAAATTTTAGGTCATAGTGGTCGGAATTAATTGCTCATTTTGAACTGATTCCCGAAGCGACGCCCATTGTCCCCAATACCGCTCGCCGCTCGACGGTCGAGTCATCAATTATGCGGTTGGCGCTATGCCTCAGGAGTATCCCTTAGTAAAAAATACGCTGATAGCGTACTTTTAGGAAAAACTTGTAAAAAATTTTACTTTTAATATAATTTTTATAATGACAATATATATATGATAATTAGAATTTAGATAATAGTTTTTCACATCACCTTTGAGATATTGCAGAGATGCATTTTTTTTAAATGATTTTCTCAATAGGCCTAATTTATTAAAAAATTGATGAAGATAAACTATTGGTGACTTGAGACTAAATATTTTATAATATAAAACATTTAATTTAATACAAAGGGACTCAACTAATTTTTTGAATAGTTAATTTGATCTTCTGGATCGTTTGCACGGTATTAAAGATGATATATTCACAAGGATTGTAGATGAACTAATTCGCAACGAAGATAATAATGCATCGTTCAGACGAGAACGTTTATCCGTTTTTATAAACTTCATTTTAGAGAAGAAACATTTGCAAAGATATATGAATCCAAACATAGAAAAAATTCGAAAACCAAAATTTCTTAGTCGTAGATAACGCGATACATTTAAAATTTTGAAGAACTCGACCCCCTTTTCTTGTCGTGTTTTTATATAAATATCAACATTACAAATTGTAAAGTTCTTCTTGAAATTCTAGACTTTGTTTCTCGATTTGCACAGTGAAAGGATTTTCAAAAAGAATTAAATCTTATCTTTTCTAACGTTTTTAAATCATTGAAACGTGTATTAGATTGACTTATTAAAGATTCAATTAAATTGTTTTTTGAAATTACACTTTTTGCCGTGTTCTTCAGAAAAAAATCTGACAGAAGGGGAAAAAATGAAGATTATTGTTTTCTAAATGAAAATGATTTTTAAATAATATTATGAGGCATAGCGCCAGCCGCGTAATCGGCGGCTCGACCGTCGAGCGGCGAACGATAGTGAGGGAACAATGGGTACAAAATTGAAGATTGGTCATAAAGCATGAATTTTTTTTTTATTACTAATAAACAACAAAAATAGGAGTCATCAAATTGTTCCTTAGTGTTTATATACATCTTCGAAAAAGATAAAATTTTCCTTCCCCTTGACAATTTAATTAATATTCACTTCAAATCACGATAAGCAGTTTGATATAAAGGTTTATAACATGATTTCAAAGAGCTTTTTAAGGATTTCAAAAAATTGTCGAATACAAATACACTAAAATTATGTAATGAACCGTGATCTTTGCACTCTTGTGATAAATGACAAAAAAATGAATATTATAAACTTATTGCCATTCAAAACTGCAGAGTGCCAGATAAATATTAACAGCAATTCATGCGCATAATCACACATTGTATTGTTACGTCCGGCAGAACTCCACGATCTTCTCATTTAACGAACGTTCGACAAGATGATCGCTGGGACAAGGCGCAAGAAGAAACGCGAGCGTTAACGGTCGCCGATCGGCGATCGTGACAATATTTAAAACGTGTTGAAAACTTTCCCAACGATTTTGGAAAGATGGGCAAAAACATAAACCAGAATCACCCTGATTCATGGTAATAAAATTTATAAGATTACAAATGTTGAGAAAATTCGATTCAAACACGCTCAGTAAATAATATTTAAATGCGGATCAGGGATTCTGAATAAATAAAAAGTCACATTTCCAAACGCGTAACAACATGTTGAAGGCTGTTTTCTCGTCAATAACAGGAAGCGATAAAATAAATATAATAGGAGTAGGTTTTAATCTTTTGTCGATCATAAAAATTTGGAGCAAATACTATCTAGAAAACGCGCGTTCAAATATCTAACAAAAGAGAAACCGGAGATAAAAAAAGGAGGAAATGTAAGTTTTCGAATAAATCATAACCAAATCATTCGGAAAGGACGATAAGTGAAATACTTCTTCTCTTCAAAAAGAGAAGCTTAAAACTAAACTCGCCTTAAAACTAATCGCTAAATAGGACCATAGATTTGAAACCTAGAGAAGGTGATGAAGGTATCATCAATAAGTTCTCAAGAGATTGATACTTGTAGTGGGCGGAGCAAATTTTGGAAATTGTTCGCCAGTAGGAACACGAGAAACAAATTTCCTACCAAAAGCAGGAAAATCTTTCCAACCCGAATCCCCGATTTTCCAACTTAACATGTCCCATCAGAGAACCTTCCAAAACTCAATATAAATCGTGTGACACCACGAGACTCTCTCTCATTATTTTTCTGCTCCTATTCCATGTCCGGTTCTGCTTCTCAATCAGTCAGTCATTTTCGCAGTCTATCAGTCTATATTCGCATCAATCAAGCAACACACATAGATACAATTCAATGCATTTTAGAAGACTTCAAAACCTCGCTAATTGTACCGAGATCGGGGCTACTACTTTAGAAGACAAAGGACACCAAATAATTGAAACAGGCCTATCGAAATAGTAAGTCCATTTTTCCTTTTATTATCCGCAAACTTTTAGTAACATCATTGCCAACGTAGTGCCACGATCAAGGAACAATGCCCGTTTAGAGGTTGACTCCGGAGTCGACCTTACATTGAAGTGCGTAGATTGTTGGACGAGGCATACGCAGAATTTCACCAACAGGCGAATTTAAAAAATTCGGCAAATTCTGCTGAGAACGTCCATCAACATCACTACCGGCGCCGTCGGCACCAGCGGATTGACCGCAGTCTCCAATTCGGCCGTTACCTATAGTAGCAGTTTCCGATTATTTTCCTGTTCACCTTCCCGCGTATCTTCTCCCATTCTATTTCCCTCGTATTGTCCAACACTTTAACCTTACAAATTTTCCCTGCATCCCTCCGCTAATACCCAATTCATCCGTCATCTCAATCCCGTTTCCCCCCCCCGGGGAAAATCTTCTTCTCCGATGAACTCCATGGACAACGTCTTTCCAAGAAGAAATTCCTTCTCCATCATCAAGATCCTATTTCCATCTTCAAGAGAGTGACTCATTTGAGTCACTCGTTAGACAATTCCTGCGGATTACTAAACTTATTTCCGAGGGAACTTTTACGATCGGGCCCCATTATTTTATCCACAAGAAATTTGACGTGGAATTATCGGCCAACATCCTCATTCCCGTATTCCGGTATTTATTCCAAATTCCGCTCATCCATATTTAGTTCCGGTGGAATTCTTCTTCAATTTTTTTCCTCCTTCCTCCGCTACTATATGCGAAATAGAATAAACAAAAACCTATCAGCTCTGCTCGCCCTGAAACTTTACTCTCTGACGATTCAATAACATGTAAATAGTTAATAAGAATTATCTCGGCAATTTATAAATTTTTCTTTTTTTTATTATATTAGGTGTTGGAATTAATTCGTAGCGTTTTTAATGAAAGAATGTTATTTATTTCACATGAGCATTAAAAAATACATTAATGAAAGTACTTCCCATCACTTGTAAAACGCTACGAATTAATTCCAACACCTAATAGTAATCATATTAATTAATGTGTAAATTAGTTCGTAATAATAAATTTATTAATTTGTAATCTTTTTCTTTATTTTTTTTATAATTGTACTGTATTAAGCTTGTAATGCGTTAAATATAGATTTGTAATGATTAGTAATAATAAACAATGTTAATAATTTTATATCTCTCTCGTTCTCCAAATTTAAAATCTAAGATCTTATAGTCGTTAACTTTGCCTTTTCAAAGATCGCAGTCCAGTCCCGAGTTAAAGGGATTAGATTTCTTGACTCGAAATTTGGACTGACGATCGCACCGCTCGTAGGAAACAGGTGTCATAGCGTCTTTGCGGGATGTTGACTCATATTCCGAAGCAAGCACAAAGAGGTGCGTACTCACCTCTCTGCAGATACCTGCGAGATAAGAGTCTGACCATCCTTCCTAGTATCCTCACCATTTCTGTTCCTTTTCTCTCCAATAAAATCATAAATTTAAAATTTCCAAGGGTTTAGATGTAACAGTGTTAACTAGCACAGGACTACATAAAATTGTACATAGCAGCTTGAAAAAGTATAATATATAAAATATACTTTTTTATAAAAAGTAATAAGTACAAATATGATATTTGTACACGTCTTCTTTCAGGATGCGTTTAAATACTCAACACAAACTTCATTATAAAGACATAAACGTCGCTTTTCTGTGTCTTTATACATCTTCCAATAATCCAATAGTGGTCGATTAAAATCACTTGGACAAAAAGCAGCAAGAAATATAAGTAAATTAGAAGCTGTAGTTTTATTATTTCGTTTTATTTATTTTCCTGGTGAAAGTTTCCTGGGTCCATTCATGCGGAAAGCAATCGTCTAAAGATATCAGGCTGTACTAAATGGAAAGAATTAAGTCTGAATTGTAATACCATATTTGCAGTTCTAAGTAAAATAGTGACTCCGGTATGATGCAATTGATCATCTTGATTTGTAAAGGATTAATCTGTTCTCAATGGGGCATTCAGATCCAAAGAAATCATACATCGATATATTCTCCAACAACAGTACATTTCTCACATGCACCTGAACCATTATGACCCACACAACATTTCACAAGCGAACGTGCAGAAGCGTCTAAGATAAAATTGTTTTAAAAAAATGAGTATCTGACGTAGTTGCGCATATATCCATATTCTAAAAGACGTCAACTTCAATCATGAAATCATATAAAGTTCACATCAATCGGGTCCCATTCACCAACATACAAATCAATTAAAAATGAATCATTATCTGTGTGCAGACGATCTAGTTGTAGTCAAAATTTTATACGTTAACTTTTTGCTAGAGGCACAGGTCATCCATATTAATATTAATAGTAACCCCAATCAGTAGACAATGTTTTTAAAAATATTTTTAAAAATATTTAAAAACATTTTTAAAAACATCTTTAAAAATGTTAAAAATAATAGGTTAAGTGACCTTTTTTTTATTAAAAAAACATCTATTGTAACATTTGAAGAAATATTTCTTTAACATAAAAAAAAAACATTCTTTAATGTCAAAATTATTTGAACAAAATTAGAAAAAATAACAATGTAGATGTTACGTCCAAACCCTTAAGAATTCGATGAGGGAGACAATGAGGGAGAATGGAGAGGACTATGAAAGGACGGCTAGACTCAATCTCACAGGTATACGCACAGAGGCGAATACTTGTGAGTCGCACGCACCTTTTCGGTCCCGGAATATGGGTCAACGTCCCGAAGAGACGCTATGACACCTATTCCGAAGGATAGTGCAAACGTCGGTCCTACTTTTTGGATCAAGCAACTTAATCCTTTTGACTGGACCTCGTGCGATCTTAGGTGTTTAAAGGAGGAATGCGAGAGATGATCCCAATAAATGACAACTAGGGAAATATACTAACTTACATTTATTAATGATAAAAAAAAGGAATATTAGGGTTATATAAAATATTTATTCATAATAAACATTTTTTTTCATAAAAATAAGAAATTTTATCCTTATACATATATTCAATACGTTATGGAGATATGCGTGCGTGCGTGTGTGTGTGTGTGTGTGTGTGTGTGTGTGTGTGTGTGTGTGTGTGTGTGTGTGAAAAGAGGAAAAGGTTATTGGATATTGGAGGCGAGGAAAGTGGTGCAGGAGGTGCTTGTACAGGACGGTGTAAGGGGTGGGGTTTCCTGGGATATAGACTGTGACTAGTTTATTCCCTTCGTTGGAGGGGGACGAATATAATTTAAATAGCCGATCCCAGTCGATCGGCTCGGGATTCGATTGAGAAGGAGGAGTTGGGAACTAATCTAAAAGAGGAGTGTGAGGAAATCCTTCTTCAGAAAAGAAGGAAGGAGAAGGAATCGTCTCTCGATAGGAAGAGGGGGAGGGAATCATTCCTCGAGAGGAGGAGGGGAATAGTTTAGGATTTCTCAGGATCGATGACAGCGGGAGAGGTGAAGTCTAAAGATTGTGTCTGTTCTGATGTTGGTGAGTAAGAGACCTCGAGAAATTGGTCGTCGATCGGTTGTGGCGGCACGATTGTGGCTTGGCCAAGGGGACGATTCCGCCTACTCTTCCGGACATAAGGAGTTCGTCCCCGTTTTCTAATGAACGTACTAGTGCACACTACAATCCGAAGGGTAAAATATATGTATGTTTCGTTGGAAACGCGTATAAGTGTGTATATATGTGTTTCCATGCGGGGAGACGTGGGGATGAATCGGAAGGAATGGCAGGGCGATTTACTGGTTAGCTGACTGTCCACGAGATCTCTAGCTACCGGTTGGTATGTGACCGAGAAGGTCCGTTGTTCACGGAGAGCGCCAGAAGGGCAATCGCAGTAGCGTATGGGATCGCAATGACGATTCACAATTTATCTTTTTCTTTTCGCACTTGTATTAAAACGCGAACTGGCGTGATTATCGCGGATTTTGGTAGGATTTCCACATTGCCCGCGACAATAATTTAATTCGCGAACTTCACTGACGTGAACCGGATGATTTTGAGTTTTGTACTGACGCTCTGCGCTTCCGCGCGACTTTTATTTATATCCCGAAAAAAGGTTGTGCCCTTTGTCTAGGATGCAAAAGTTAGTTGCAATGCGAAATTTACGATTTTTATAGCGTCCTATCGTTGTTAATCTAAAGTGCATCGTTAGAGGAGTTTCGAGAAGAAAAGAAGTGATTTACGTTTTTCTTTAAAGAGACAAGATTGCTCCAGACGGATGAGGAATTCTGTTATCTTCGTGGAAAATATGACTAGGTGAACAAATAGTTACCGTGCACAATTAGTTTTGTATGCAGGGCAACCATTGTCAGTCGCGAGTTTGATCTTAGATAACGCTACCGTGGGAAGTTATCCCATTTATGATTTTTTAAGCGCGACGTCGCACCTGTTTTCCTAAGATGAAATTGTTGGTCTGGGACGACAAGCTTAGATTTTTATTATTGCGTGACTTCGGCATTTATAATGTCTTTTGCAATTTTGTCTCTTTTCGGGCTTGCATTAAGGTTGTTATTCCTTCTGGATTGATTGGCATTTACGAGTTTTCGCGGAGTCTGTCCGGTCCCTCTTTTCAGTTCTGTCAGACCGTTATCAAAAGATTCCGCTTGAGTCTCGCAGACGCCAATCATAGTCGCGACGTGAAGCCGAAGAAAAGAATCGTGGTCTGTAGGACGTAACATAGAATTTTCTTTCATTTATTTGTTTTATCGACAGTGCCTAAGCATTAGACAACTAATTTTATTAATAATTTTAATTTTTAATTATATTTTAATATTTTTTACTTACCGGCCGGATTTTGAACCTAGGACCTCAGGGTTATGGGTCTCGTACCTTTTCCACTTATAATTATCGATGCACACAGTTGTTATTGTCCATATATGGTACGCAATTATATTGTGTTAATTTCTCTTCCATGATTATTTTATTATTCCGACCCGTTTTTTATTAATTTGAGGTTTAAAAAATAATATTTTTTACATATTTATAATAAACGATAGATAAATGTTAAATAAATGTTTCTTACCATATTTTAAATGAATAAATAATGTAAAATAATCATTTTATAAACGTTAAACAAACATTAAACGAATTTTTTTGAAATCATTATTTCAAATGAATAATTAATATTAAGTAAACATATTCTTTTTTAATAAACATTAAATACACGTTTAAAAAAATGTTTTTTCAAACCATTGTTTCAAATAAAAAATAAATTCAAAATAAACATTAAATAAACGTTAAATAAACGGTTAAACAATTTTTTTCAGTCATTTATTTCAAATGAAAAATTATAATGTAAAATAATGTTTAATGAACGTTAAATTAATGAATTTTGAAAACGAATTTACATTTTGAAAAATGTAAAATTAATAAAAAATAAATGTTTAAAAAACATTTAAAAAACATTGTCTGCTAATTGGGATATTTTTCTATTGCCATATTTTTCTAGATATTCATTCAACATTGCATTTAAATTTCTTACAATTCCTTTATGCCAAATCATTTATCTATCAGGAAGTTTCAGTATATTAAGATGATTAGATGTTCGCAGTAGTGTCTTGAAACGTTCTGGCAAAGATTGGATTCAATCTAACAATAAATAATATAATAAATTATCGAGCTTTCTTTGAGATAATTCCGTTATGAGTGGTCCATTCTCTCAAATTTTCTTTTACATTAACCTTCGTTAACCTTACGTTAATCTTCTGCTTCTCATTTTGAAAATGATTTTCATTTATATCACCTTCATTTATATCATCATCAGTACTATTATCCTCTAAAGCATTATCTTCTTGGTTAATTTCATGTTCGAATATGTCATAATCTTCATAATCTGATAAATTGAAGTGCTTCAATTACATCTTGATTATTATTTTCTCTTTGTATCTTTTCATTTTCAATGTTTTTCAAAACAACTGCTTCAGAAATATTAATATCTTGTGCTTTATTTATTTCATTTATATACTCCTCATCTAAAGAACTACTACTATCTGTCATATTGGGCGTAATATTCTCTTCCTCAACCTTTCAAGCGATTTCCACTTCTGCAAGATTCTTAGCTGCTCGCTTCACTATCTGTATTAAATAATTTCACAACTGCATATGAATATATGCAATTTATAAATTTAACAAATAAATGAAAGAATAAAGGGCTACGAGCCTAAAAATTAAACAACAAATAACAATCTAAATTAAACGGTTAAAAAATAAAATAAACAATGTCATGAAATTAAAAAAACATGAAATATAATTTAAAAATCAGTAAGCGAACAAGAACAAACGTTTCGATCCCTGTTGGATCATTTTCAATGTGAAGACAAAATAAAAATGGATATAACATAGATAAAATATATATAAATTAAATAAAATTCGCATAAGGACGCAATATCAACTATAAAACTCGCTCCAAATTGAGAGAAAACCAAATAAACGGTTGTAGTTGACACCAATGTGTTCCTCCGAACTGTGCGTGTGCAAAAGGACGAACATGTTTCTGTTAGCAAGTACAAATTGTAATAATAAATTAACAAACGGAATAAATAAAAATAATAAGAAAAGTACAATCGAATCGCAAATAATAAAGAAAAGGCAAAAACAAGATCGCAATTAATAAAATTAAATTAATAGAAAGAGGCGGAAGTTATTTTTGATATTATGAGACATGTACACAAGAAATATTAATGTCGATAGAGAAAGAATAAGAAACCGTCATTCGTTGTATATGTATAATGAGTTTAGTACAATAAAATAAGAATAAATACCTTAGTATGTATGTCGAAGTGGTATATTATCAATTAGACAATGCGATAGGAATCAAAATTGATCATCTCTCTAAGAAGCTAAGAGATAAAATGAAATATGACATGTAAAGACAGGAACGTTGAAATGGAAAACTAAAAAAGAAGGGGAACATAAGAAGGAGAAAATAAAGTAGAGGAGAGAGAAAGTAGGCAGAGAAAAAGATAGAAGGAAAGTAATTAAAAAGGAGAAAGAGATTGGATAATCTGTGAGTAGGTTTCAGGTAAAGATTCAGTATTATTTTGTTTATTAAGACCTTGTTTCTGTTTTTTAATATGAATTATTTCAGACACCAATCTCTTATTATAAGAAGATTCGCAGTCTAGAATTCTCACATCGTTCCATTTAAAATTATGATTACAATTAATTCGATTATCAGTTATGACAGTAGGAGAACTCGTATTTTTTCTAATGTCAGAGATATGTTCGCGTAGTCTCGTACTCAGCGGAGAAAGCGGCGTCATTTGATGGAGCAAAAGTAGCTACGAATTGAGATTAGAAATAAAAGTTAAATTATTGAAGCATAATAATAATTCAAAATAATTGAAAGTATACACTACACAGCTAAATACGATCACATTGCAAAAAGCTCAAAAAACTTACCGGTCTCTCCTTGTCCATATTTCAAAATATTATTTTATGTGTTCGCATACGCAAAAATGCCATTTCATGGTTTATACTATGTACCTTTCAACAAGCGACCCAAACGATACAATGGATCATTACATCTTTGTTGTTTGCCAATGTTAAACAAAGATGACATGATCACTGTGTCACACTGTGTCGTGCATTGGAAGATATACACTGTTTATAACATCGCTATCAACGCCAATCGGCAGCCTAGCGCGACAATAGACACACATCTAAGCGGTGTTCCGATATACATTATTATCTGCTGAGATAGAACCATTCCATTAGATTTAAAAATATAATGCAATCAATGCAAAGAAAACTTAACAGTTGAGCCAAAATGCCAGGGACGCTTTTATTTGCCCAGGAAGATATAAATTGAATCGACATCGATTAGATGTCGATTAGATATTTAACCGACATTTAATCGACGTCGATCCGATTTTTATTTTTTCATAAGAAAAAATGTTTTATAATTTAATTATTAAACAAATTAAAAAAAAAGGGCTACAAGCCAGAAATTTTACGTATAAAACAAATTGGTAGATAAGTAAAAAAATGTCTTCATAAATTAATTATGAACTTTAATAACATGCCGGCTAACAACAAATGTTTTGATCACAATCGGATCATAATCAATGCTTACAAAATATCTCTAAACAGTAAAAAAAAAACATAACATAAAATCAATCGAAAATTAAAAATATACTTCGCATTGTATAACTATATAATTGTTGGTATCAATAAATTAAGATGGATCTTCGTCTTATTAGTTAAAATGAACAGTAACACACATAAAATATTAGATGTACAAATAAGTTTTAAAGCGTTTTTAATGAAATTTAATATTTATTTATTCAGAAATGAAAACACACTTAATTATCAAAATAATCTCCATCATTATCTATGACCTTTAGTCATCTTTCGGGCAGCTTGCGAATTCCAGAAGCGAAGAAGATTTCGTCTTTCGATACGATAAAATTATCCACCCATTTTTGCACTTCTTCAAATGCTCGAAAGTGTACACCGGACAAGGCGTTTTGCATTGACCGGAATAAATGATAATCAGAAGGGGCTATGTCTGGGCTATATGCCGGGTGTAACAGAACTTCCCAACCAAGAGTTAGCAATGTTTCCTTTACAGGTTTACCAACATGAGGCCTAGCGTTGTCATGAAGCAATTTCACAGGACGATTTCCTTTGCCAATAAATGGACGATTTCGTTCGATTTCTTGATTTAAACGGATCAATTGTTTACTGTAGCGATCACTGTTAACCGTTTCATTCGGATGGAGCAGTTCATAATATAGCACATCCTTCATGTCCCACCAGATGCATAGCATAACTTTGCTGCTGTGGATGTTGCGTTTTGACGTTGATGTAGTGGGTTGTCCTGGATCCACATAATGTTTTTTCTTTTTAGGATTATCATAAAAAATCTACTTTTCATCACCAGTCACGATTTTCCACAAGAAAGATTTTCTATGCTGTTTATTGTACAGATTCAAACACATTTCTTAAGACGATCATTTTTTGTTTTTTTCATTTAATGCATGCGGCACCCACTTTCCTTCCTTCAGAATCTTTCCCATCTGCCGTAAACGAATTGAAATATCTTGTTGAGTTACTCCAAGTTGCTGTGCAAGTTCGTTTTGTGTTTGAGTTTTGATCGAGTAATGCTTGCAATTCATTGTTTATAACCTTCTGAGGAGCATCACTACGTTCTCTATCGCTAACATCAAAATCATCCTCTTTAAATCGCCTAAACTGAAACTCACATGTACTTTTGGATACAACAATGACTCCAAGAACAGAACAAATTGATTCATATGCTTTAGCAGCGCTTTTTCCTTGATGAAGTTCGTATCGAATGCAGTGTCGAATAAATTGCTTGTCGCTCGCCATTTTAAAACCATTTAATTTTGAGGTTAAATTTTCAATTTTATGAAGTCAATTATGTTTTTTAATAGTACACATTAAACGCCACTACATATCAAAAGAGCGCGAAAATATTTGAATTCTAAGTTTAAATTATTACAAAAAACGCTTTAAAACTTATTTGTACACCTAATACATACATTAGAATTTGTCAGAAAAGTAGAAACTTATAACATGATCGGTCGATGGCAAATAAAAATATACTTCGCAATATCAAGACATCTAACCGTTGATATCAATAATTAAAGAATCTTCGTCTTGTTAATAAAATTGTACAGCAAAAGAACGGGTTATCGTCATAATTACCAATTATACATTGGTATCCAGAACTGAATATAACGCATTACAGCTATAAATAATGTAAAATTTAAAAAATGACAGAAATAATATAATCTGATGACAATACAATGATCTGAGACAATACAATACTGATATAAGTGAAAGCTAAAAATATAATTATTTATTCTTGTTCTCTAATCAGTACATTTATGCACTAGGGAATAAAAGAATTCAAATGAATCCTTGAGCGCTAATTTCCTAAATATTGCGGTCCTGCTTGTAGTTTAAAGAATATTTCATAAACAAAGGTCTACTATTGTGAATATTAGATTTTTGCACTAATAAAACACAATAAAAAAACAATGCAAAGTCACATGCGACTAAAATTAATATTTTTAAATGTTATTTTAGATGTAACCACCTCCGACGTCTAATAGATCTGATCTCGCGTTCTCTCTGAGTTGTGATGCTCATGAAATTTGGTTCAAAATTTGACTTGATTTCAGCTCAACATTCAGCTCGATAATTTCGATAAATTCGAAGCTCAACTTGAGGTTTGACACGAGGTTTAACGACGATTCAGCTCGAGGTTTAGCTCGCGACTTGTGGTTTGATTCGAAGCTCGGCCTGCGGCTCGGCTGAAGATTCACTCTATGAACGCTCCAAACTTCAATTGTATTATATTATTCCTATTCTATTTCGGTAAAACTGCATATCACCGATGACTTCAATGATTTCAACGAGATATGTTGCCAAGGTCATTATTCTAAGTGACTTCCGACAGATTTTAACTGTCGCTCGTTACTAGTTAAAAAGTTATTAACAAAAAAGTTTGAAAAATAATATCTCTTTTCTACTATACAAAACAAGAATGGGTAAATATTGAAAACAACGGATCCACGTTGTGATCTAAAGATCTTGAGCTTGGCATATATTATTAAAATCATAGCCCTGAGTGATTTCTGGAAGGATTTAGCTCGTGCTTATTATTTATTAAAAAGTTATTAACAAAAGTTATAAATAGAACACAAAGTTTACCTCATCCTTTCTGCTTACAGGAATTAATGACTTTCCACGCAAAGCAACTTCCATTCCACTCCTTCCCTGCCTAGAGGCGTGCATTTTTCCACGTAAACTGAAATCCTCACAATTAGATAAGGATTAGCTCGGAGTGGTGTGCAGAGGAGCGGAGCTTTTCCTCAGCCCATACGCGTTCTTCCACTTTTTGCTTCTAGAGCAAAACAAAATCAACAATTGTTCTATTCCAATCTGTATAGAAAATTGTTAGGGCTTAAGAAAGGATCTGATTAGTATGCCCTAAAATTAATCGGGCCCTATTAGGTTAAATAACTTGGGTCCTATATGGCATATAACAAATTGTTTATTACGGCCCTATAAAGAAAAATTATCAGAGCTCTGTAAGGAAAAACTATCAGGGCCATATAAAAAAAACTCATCAGGGCCCTGTAAGGAAAAATTATCAGAACCTTATAAGGAAATATTATGGGAATTAATTTTATGGCATTTTGAAACGGTCACCCATTTGAATGCGAACCATCATTCACGTTGCTTGACCTCTGTAATCATATGGAAATTGCTACTTCGATGATCCATGAACACTGAATGTTAATGAATGTATACATAATTGTGATATCTGTCAATATAATCCTGACAGAAATTTGTGCAATTTAACTGTATATTCAATCGGTATTTTTTTATACGTGCCTATACTCACTTTTAGAAGATGAAACACTCTTTAAAAAAAAAATCGGTTTTTCTCTTTCGAAGCGAATATCGCCGGAACTAAAAAATAAAAAAAATTTTTTAGAATGAAAATTAAATGGCTCCAAGAATACTTTAGAACTATAATAAAACAATTTTTTTTATTAGGTATACAACTTTGCTTCCGCCGTTTTTTTTCCGAAATTCGAAGCTGTATTGTAAAAAACTGGTTATACATTTATGATTCAAAGTATTGTCCATCGCTGACCACTACTTTCTCCCATCTTTCGGGCAGCATACCAATCCCGCGTCGAAAAAACTGGTCATCTTTTGAGGCGATCCATGAATCGGTCCAATTTTTTACTTCTTCATAAGACCGGAAGTGTTGGTCAGCCAGGCCGTGTGCCATTGATCGAAACAAGTGATAGTCAGAAGGAGCAACGTCTGGAGAATACGGCGGGTGGTTAGGACTTGCCATTTCAACATTTCCAAGTATGTCTTGACCACTTTCGCAACATGGGGTCGAACATTGTCATGCTGCAGAATCACTTTATCGTGTCTCTCGTTGTATTGCGGCCGTTTGTCTTTCAATGCTCGGCTCAAACGCATCAATTGTGTTCGATACTGATCGCCTGTGATTGTTTCAGTCGATTTTAACAGCTCATAATACAGTACGCCAAGCTAATATCCCATCAAATATAGAGCATGACCTTGGAGCCGTGAATATTCGGTTTGGCCGTCAACGTGGAAGCATGACCGGGAATTCCCCATGATTTTCTGCGCTTGGGGTTACCGTAATGAACCCATTTTTCGTCCCCACAATGCGATGCAGAAATCCCTTCCGTCTTTGCCTTTCAAGCAGCTGTTCACAACCAAACAAACGCCGTTCAACATCTCTCGGCTTCAACTCGTATGGCACCCAATTTCCTTGCTTCTGAATCATTCCCATGACTTTGAGGCGTTTTGAAATGGCTTGTCGAGTCACTCCCATCGTGTCAATTCTTCTTGATTTTGACACGAGTCTTGATCAAGTAATGCCTCCAATTCTGCATCTTCGTAAACCTTCTCTCTTCTACCGCTATGCCGGTCTTTGACGTCAAAATCACCATTCTTGAAGCGTTGAAACCACTCACGACACGTTCTTTCACTAATAGCGGCCTCATCATAAGTATTTGAGAGCATTCGATGAGCCTTAGCCGCAGATTTCTTCATATTGAAGCAGAAAATTAAAACCTCCCGCAAATGACGAGAATTTGGCTCGTAAACTGACATTTTCAATTGAGAATAACTTTATGATCAGATACAAATCGACTAATGTTTCTATGATTATGTTAATAAATGCCCAAGTTTATTGTAAGACGTCTATGATCTATTTCGACCACCATTTACCGCTAAAACCATCTATAGGAAAACAGCGGAAGCAAAGTTGTACACCTAATAATTATTTATTTGTAATAAAAATTATTTATTTATAAAAAAATGTTGTTATTATAGTTCTAAAGTACTCTTAATGTCATTCAATTTTCATTCAGAAAATTTTTTTCTATCTGTTACAATTCCGATGTTCGCTTCGAAAGAGAAAAATCAATTTTTTTCGAGGGGTTTACCCTTTAAAAATGTGTATGAGCATATATAAAAAAAAACATGTCGCTTATTTTCGTATGGAGAATGACATACTAAAAGCTCATTAAAATCGGAGGGAAATAGTTAGGTTCCTTTCCTTGTGAACAAAATTAATTAGATAATAATGCAATTTAATATTCCCAATACCAATAATCAAAATTATATTTGGTAGGCGCATTTTTATACAAAATGAAAGAATCTAGCAGAAAAAAAGATCCCTGTACCCTGCGAGATATTTAACTTAACTTAAAGTTAACTCTTTATAGGAAATCTATCATATATAGCACATATTCTCTACCGCTTGGCATCTCTAACAAATTCTTTCCAGGCACTTATAACTTAGCTCTAATAAATAAGTATTTATAAAGTTGATACATCCTTATCAAATTCTGATGACGGCCTTATCAAATATAAATAATGAAGCCTTTCTTATGTCATTCCTAATAAATCCTTTCCAGGTCTCTATAAGTTAGCTCTAATAAATAAATATTTATAAAGCTAATGCTTCTCTATCAAATCCCAATGAGGGCCTTATTAGGTATAAATGAGGAAGCGTTTCTTATGGCATCCCTGAAATAAATCCCTTCCAGGTCCCTATAAGTTAGCTCTAATAAATAAGTATTTATAAAGTTGATGCATCCCTATCAAATCTCGATAAAGGCCTTATTAAATGTCGAGTTTTGAGCCGAATAAGCGTCATTTGCTTCTTTAATTTGAAGAAATCTGCAGCTGAGGCTCATCGATTGCTTGTAGAAGCATATGGTGAGGCTGCCTTAAGTGAAAGAAGTTGTCGTGAATGGTTTCAAAAATTTAAGAACGGTGACGTCGAAGACAAAGAACGTAGCGGAAGGCCGAAAGTGTACGAAGACGCGGAATTGGAAGCATTATTGAATGAAGATTCGTGCCAAACGCAAAAAGAACTTGCACTTACATTTTGACTTACATCAATAAAACATTACGTATCATTCTTTCACAATAAATGCTTAATTTTTGATAAAAAACGGCGGAAACTTATTTGTACACCTAATAATAATCAGGGCTTCATGTTACATAGGACTGTCCTTAACAATTTTGTTCACGGGAAATAATTTCGTGTAGAAAGAATATGTGTGGGTGGAAGGCTTCGCCTTTCCCTCTGCACTCCCATCCGATTTAATTCTAATCCATCTCGTATCTGATTGCGATGTGGACCTCTGTTTGCATGGAAAGTTGCACGCCCCTTGATAGGAGATGACGTAGAAATAGCTTTACGTGAAAATGTTCCTCTAGATGGTAGGTAGGTGGAGTGAAAATCGCTTCGCGTGGAAAGTCATATGCTCTGAAGTAGGGGGGAGGTAGGATGAAAGTCGTTTCGCATAAAAAATTGGGGGGAGGGAGAGAAATGGGATGGACTTCGTTTCGCGTGGACACTCGTGCTTCCTTAAATAGTGGTGAGGAGGGGTGGTCACACTTCGCGTGAGAAGTTGAACATTCCTAAACAAGAAGAGGTATAATAGTATATGACTTAATATTATACACGTATAGCAGAAATGCAATGTTATTTTTCAACTTTTTTTGTTAATACAATAATTTTTTAACGAATAACGAGAGGCGACTAAAACTTGTCGGAGATGACTTAGGATCATGACTATGACAACATATGTCTTTTGAAATAATTAAATAAATTATTTCTTTCGTATATATATATATATTTGAATAAGTTATCTTTCTATTTGTTTTTCCTGTTTTCTTTATTACACTTTTGAAAGATTACAATTAATGAAAACCAGCAATAATAATTTGTTATGGGAAAGTGGGGGAACTGTCCGCAGCGGGTAATTGTGCATCCTGGTTTGTTACTTTTCCAATGAAGACATCACTATGAAATTTTTACGCAGGTCGTCCTCTTAAAATATAATTATAAAAGATACGACATAAATACGTTGCTAATCAGAGAAATACAAAAAAATGAAATCACCTTTTCTTGTTATTTTTTTAACAGTCAGAAAATAAGGTAATAAGTTGGTATTTTTAATTTATTTGATTAAAAGTTGCATAATTTTTATTAAAGTATGTTATTATGTGCGTCTTTTGAGCTGTTTATTTAAGTTTGATTAAGAAATAATGAATAATCGTACTTCATATCAAATTAGGTCGCGGCGGATAACTGTGCGCAAGAGTTTTGAAGTGCGCACAATCACCCATCTTCCATATACTATATGATTAACACTAATTTTTTCATTTTTTTTTTAATTATTATTTTATTTAGCCATTTTATTTTGCTAAAGTCTATGTGTATTATTATTATATTAGTTTTGCATTTTTGCTTAATACGAGGGCAAATCGATAAGACCGTGTTAGTAATGAAGACACAAGCTTTTCACAAAAATTTTTTTTATTTTTCAACGTAATTTCCTTTTAGGAGGCAACACTTTTCCCAACGCTTCTGCCATTTTTTAACCCCTCAGAAAAATACGATTTGTCGAACTCTGCAAAATAGTTTGAACTCTGTTTCAGCGATGACTTCTTCATTCGACGTGAATTTCTTTCCACCGAATTTTTTCAAGTTTGGAAACAAGAAGAAGTCACAGGGGGCTAAATCCGGAGAGTACAGTGGATGCGGCAGCAATTCGTAGCGCTCCAAACATTGTTTTGAAATTGATAACAGCATCCGCTTGTTGTGTGTGAGTAATCGCGGCACCCATCGGGCCGATAGCTTTTTCATTCCCAAGTTATCATGCAAAATATTGAATGCGATTCCGTATGACACGCCTATGACCTCTGCTACTTCATGCACTTTCGTTCGGCGATCAGCGAGAATCATGTCGTGGACTTTTTCAACGATTTCCTCAGTAACCACGTCTGCCGGGCGGCCTGGGCACTCCTCATCAAAAACAAACGACCACGTTTGAATTCGTTGAACCAATATCTGACGGTTGTCATAGATGGTGAAGAGTTCCCATAGACGGCATCCAACTTCATTTTTATTTCTTCTCACTTTTTTCCATCAAAAAATAAAAAACGAATCACGGATCAATATTGCTCTTTTTCCATTGTATCGGAAAACATCAAACACGCTCACTACGAATTGCTGTCAAATCAAGACTATTGCATGAATCACTCTGAAATTTCATATGGCGTCGTTTGAAAGCTGGTAATGCCAACTTGCATCAGCAACGTCGTCTGTCTTGAAACACGGGTACTTATTGATTTGCCCTCGTATATGTAATATATATTTAAAATATATTTAATATTTATATTGCAATATAATAAATATATTTTCTGATTCTTTTGTCAACATTTCATAATTCATTCATTTCCGACTTTAGCTTTACGCACAATTATCCAATCCATGCGCACAATTACCCAACGCGCGAGAAATTTTTTCGCTTTTCCGTTTTTTCTTTTTTACCAAATACAACTTTATTGAATGAAAATCTGTATGATATGAGGATACATAATGATAAAAGAATGTGTATAGTTCCTATTTCCATAATTATATCGCTTTGAAACTTGGAAAATCATTTCAGGGCAATAAATTTCCCTTAGGTATGCACAATTCATTCACTTTCCTCTACTCATGAGGCCATCTACCAGCTTGATCAAAAAGTTTCCGGAAGAAACCACCAGGTGATTCTCTGAGTCAGCTGATCTGAGTTCTCTTTTTTGGCTAGGTTGCCACATCTATCATTGACATTTCCATCAAATTTTATCGCCATAGCTTGACATTTGTAAAAATTACGCCGTCTTGAGTACATCTACCTCTGCGCGGTTTTCGATTTTTTACAGTTTTAAAAATGGAGTTGAATTTGCAACAACGAGTTTGTATTAAATTTTGCGTTAAAAATGGATTCAATGGTGCGAAAACTTGGAAATGTTGGAAAACTGTTTCGGCAGTGATGTTCTAAAGAAAACAACCGTTTACGAGTGACATGAACGCTTCAGAAGTGGTCGTGAATCCGTCGAAGATAACGAACGCAGTGGCAGGCCGTCGATATCGAAAATCAACGAAAACATCAATAAAGTGAGAGAAATGTTGGTCAATAACCGCAAATTAACTATCAGAGAGCTGGCAGAGGACTTAAACATTGCTTATGGATCCGTTCAGGACATTGTAGTTAATGATTTGGGTTTGCGCCGTGTTGCTGCAAAGTTGGTCCCGAAGGAACTGAATTTCATGCAAAAAAGGGACCGCGTTGACATCGCCAAAGTCATGATTTCCAAGACTGAATCCGACACAACATTCATCAAACGCATCATTACTGGAGACGAGACGTGGGTTTATGAGTACGACACGCAATCCAGACATCAGGCGAGTGAATGGAAAGCTCCAAATGAGCCAAGACCAAAAAAACCACGTCGTTTTCAGTCGAAAAAGAAAGCGATGCTCACGGTTTTCATGGATTACAACGGTATTGTACATCACGAATTTTTGTCAGAAGGCCAAACAGTTAATAAGGAGTATTATTTGGGCGTTATGAGACGTTTGCGTGAAGCAATTCGCCAAAAAAGAAAGGATTTGTGGGTAAACAACTCGTGGATTTTGCACCATGATAACGCATCATCGCACAGTGCCATCATTATCCGTGAATTTTTGGTCAAGAACAAAACGAATACCATCCAACAGCCATCGAATTCACCCGATATGGCTCCCTGCGATTTTTTTCTGTTCGATCGAGTCAAAAAACCACTGCGGGGAACGCGATTTAACAGCCGAAAGGAGGTAATGGAAAAATCGAAGACGGCTCTGATGGCTATACCAATAATAGAGTTCCAGAAATGTTTCGAGAGCTGGATCAAGCTGGCATAAGTGCGTTGCAGTCGCTGGAGAGTACTTTGAAGGGGACAATATCACTTTTGATGAATAAACTTGTATTTTGAATTTTCTGAATGAATTCCGGAAACTTTTTGATCAAGCTAGTATGTTATTCTCTCTACCTGTGATTCTTCTATTCTGTTCTGTTCTGATATATATGCACTTGTATATTAACCTGTGATCTTGAATAAAATAATTCTTTTCGAGTTATAAATCATTTCTTATCAAGCTCTGCCAACAATGTCAAGGTCAGGTTGAAATCGAGTAAAATCGGCGGTGATATGTAGTTTTATTCTTTTTTTCACAAGAGTTATCTGTACAAAATACCTATAAGTAAATATATATTTACTTAAATAAATTCCAGAAAATATAAAATTTTCTATAATTTTACTTTAATATAAAAAGTTTTTTACACGACAATTAAACGATTCATGACCAAAAAAGTCTACAGAGAATTTTGCACCATCCAAAAGAAATGTGAAGAAAAAGAAAATTCGAAGATAATGTTATCGTCAGTAATGTTAATAAAGAATCTAATTCCTTTTGTATAAAATCTGAATTAGAATTTCCACCTGGTGAAGCTGTTCTGACTAAAGAAGATGCGAACTATATCTTTCTGTTATGAATCATTTTCGGATGACAATAAAGGAGAAATATGGATTCAATGTATAATGTGCAAAATGGCACATATTGCTTGCTCTGAAGCTGAAAACGAAGACTATTTGTGACTTTTGCATATAATATTATAAAAAGCAAAGTTTTTTATTTTATAGCTTTATTTAAGGAAAGCTTTTCAATTTCGTCAAAAAACTAAGCAAAAAATCTAATCAATAATTTACATTTAATTATAATTATAATTATAATTATTAATAAAGGGAAGTTCTATTGTACTTTGGAAGGTCAAAAAAATCAATTTTTTTACATTTTTTGCATCTCTAAAGTGTGTAGAATATGCCTGTAAAAGAATTTTGCAATATTCAAAATTTTAAAGCAATTTATGACTTATTGAACTAGATTTTGCATCGGTCGAAAATTAAATAGTTCAACTATTATGTGCAAAACAAGCAAGAATCGAAAGAAGAAGGACTCAAATACAACAAAATTTGTTCTTCAAACAGGAGAAGAAATTGATTTGTAGGCCAGGAATCGCTGATTAAATTAAGTTGCAAAATATTATTAAGAAAAAGTATTAGGAGTACAAATAAGTTTCCGCAAGTTTTGACAAAAGACGGCGCCACTAGCAAGCTATGATTAAAATTGTCTGATATAAAACATTATATCGTAAGGTTGGACATCTGTCAACATTACTTTGAAATACTAGCGATTTTGTATCATATATTTTTTTTGTGCGAAAATGCCGAGTTTTGAGCCAAATAAGCATTATTTGCGGGAACTTTTGATTTACTTCTTTAATTTGAAGAAATCTGCAGCTAAGACTTATCGATTGCTTGTAGAAGCATATGGTGAGGCTGCCTTAAGTGAGAGAAGTTGTCGTGAATGGTTTCAAAAATTTAAGAACGGTGAATTTGACGTCGAAGACAAAAAACGTAGTGGAAAGCCGAAAGTGTACGAAGACGCGGAATTGGAAGCATTATTGGATGAAGATTCGTGCCAAACGCAAAAAGAACTTGCATTAGGAGCGACTCAACAAGCAATTTCACATCGGTTGAAATCATTGGGAATGATTCAAAAGCAAGGGAATTCATAGCAAGGGGTTCCATATGAACTGAAGCCGAGAAACGCCAATTTTCCATATGTGAAATGCTGCTTGTCAGGCATAAAGGAAAAGGTTTTTTACATCGTATAGTCACTGGTGATGAAAAATGGATCCACTATGATAACCCAAAGAAGAGAAAATCATGGAGATCACCTGGCCATGCTTCAACATCGACAGCCAAGCCGAATATTCATGGAAAAAAACTCATGTTGTGTATTTGGTGGGATCAGCTTAGTGTCGTGTATTGCTCAAGATGCTCATGCATCGAGTTGCTCAAACGAAACTGTTACTGGGGCTCTCTATCGAACACAATTGATGAGATTGAGCCGAGCACTCAAGAAAAAACGTTACTATTCCAGGCATGACAAAATTATTCTCCTGCATGATAATGCTCGATCACATGTTGCGACGCCGGTCAAAACCTACATGGAAACACTCAATTGGGAAGTTCTACCTCACCCGCCGTATTCACCAGACATTGCTCCTTCCGATTACCATCTATTTCGATCGATGGCGCATGGGCTGTCTGAACAGCATTTCACATCATATGAAGATATCAAAAATTGGATCGATAATTGGATAGCCTCAAAAGATGAAGCGTTCTTCCAACGCGATATCCGTATGCTACCAGAAAGATGGGAAAAAGTAGTGGCTAGCGATGGACAACACTTTCAATAAAACATTATGTATTGTTCTTTCACAATAAATGCTTAATTTTTGATAAAAACGGCGGAAACTTATTTGTACACCTAATAAGTATTATTATCACAAAGTAAAACTTTAATTAACTCGTTTTTCTCAAATTCACATTTTTTCGAATTTTTTTCAAACTTTTCATTTTTTGTCTTAAATAATCTTGACGGTCGAGATTCTCCACCAATTAGTCACGCGCTGCACGCTCTGATTCACATAGGCTAGAGCCACAATTTTCTACATTTCTAAAAATAAAATTTTTTTGGTATTTTTTGCATTTTTTTTGTTGAAATAACATAATATAAAAAACATTATTTCGATATCTCTTTCCTTTCTTTATGAAAAAAATTAGATAAAAAATACATAAATTTTGGAGCTTTAGATTAGAACCTCCCCTGAAAGGTCGATTTAAAAGTTTAAATTTTTTTTAAGCTTTTTTTTTTAATAATTCAGTTTGGTTTAAAAGTGTAAAAGTCACAAAATTTGTTTGCATACTTTTTTTTACATAAATACATAATTTTCTAATAAATTATGCAATATCGTCGCGTTTTTATAAATAATGTCTTAACTAATAAATGTTTCGTAATTGTGAGTCTAAAATCGATTGAACAACATTTTGACGAATATAATCATTAAGTTTTAAATTTAAATGTTGATTATTAACAGTTATTGTACAAAATATAAATGAGATGCCATAATACCACCTCCTCTATCTCTTTAGCAAATTTATGTATGTCAGTATTAGTGATTTTCCTCTATTAAATTACTGACATAATTGCAGACAACTCGTTAAAATCTATTTTTATATATTTCATATAAATAAAAGTTTTAAAGCGTCAGATAAATGTCATTATCATGTTTAAAATTAAACACGATAATTAATTTAATGTAAATTAAATTATAAATACAATAAGTCAAGTAAGAGCGTGATCGACCAGCGTGGTATTGCACCATTTCATGTTATTAGTCTTGAGATAGGTTCGAATAGTTTCGAATAGTTCGAATAGTATGATATATTAGGTGTTGGAATTAATTCGTAGCGTTTTACAAGAGATGGGAAGTACTTTCATTAATGTATTTTTTAATGCTCATGTGAAATAAATAACATTCTTTCATTAAAAAACGCTACGAATTAATTCCAACACCTAATATCTAAACCCTTTCTGTTTCAATTTTGCTTGTCCTTGATGCAGTATTAAGCCAGGATTTCGCGAAAACAGATTCACTATTTTTTTATCGTCTTTTTTGTCCACTTTGCACATCGAGCCACGTTCCGGTAAATCGACATTTTTTTGCCACATTATATCGCTGCATCCCTTCTGTATGAATGATTTCGACTTTTTCATATAGCTTTTTCATTTAACAGCCGCTAATTATGATATTTTTGGGTGAGTGCAGAGGACACAACTTCATAGCGTAATGTGTATTTGGTACTCATGGCGTTTAATGTGATTATCTTAAGAAAGTTCAATGACAACTGAATCTTCCTTGATGTGCATCAAAGACAAAGATGCCCTCTATGGATAATAGATTTAAGGCGATATCTTTTATTAGCTTTGAGTAAAGCCACGATCTTACTTGACTTACTGTAAATAGAATTGTCCCGTTAAACTTTCATTCGACTCTTTTGTTGTAAATTTTATTTTTCTTTGTTCTCTGTTCAAGAACGATACGCTATAAAACATCAAAGACATGGATTTCCAAAATGTGAATCCTCTGAATGTTCGATTGAATATGATATCAGGTAATTTGTTACCAATGACCGCTGACAATTCGTCGTTTCCGATATTTTGGAAAATATACAGCATTCTGATATGGTTGCTCGAAATACTTCAAACATGTGTGTTAATTCCTGGGTGTTTTTTTGTGCCGAAAGAGAAAGCTCTAAAAGATGGTATAATCGGTATTGTGGTTGGCATGGAAGTTATTTGTACAATTATACGAATTTGCACATGTAGAGGACGAATGAAACAATTAATTCAAAAATTGAATGATGTTCTGAACGTAGATGACGAGATGATGAGAAGTATAGTGATAGAGACTATAAAGTCGATGGAATGTCCTCTTAAATTTTACTGCTCGGCAGGAGTGATGTCCATAATAGCATGGAGTAGTCAACCGTTTATGTTGGTCTTTCAAAGAAATTCCTTTTTCTATATAGATTATAAGATGCCAGTTGTCTATACTAAAGAGCCAATCACGACTAGTATGTTTGTATTTGGAAGTGTTATTGTGATGATGAGCAGCGTGTATATTTTTACAAAAAAAGTTGGTGCGGATAGCTATATAATAAATCTGCTGCTACTGGTAACGGCACAATATAAATATATCGCATTAAAGCTATCAATGATATTTCAAGATAAATTTCTTCAAAATGATCACAGCAAATCTGATACAGAGAAATGTTATCTCAATAGAGATGATTACGCAGAAAAAGAAATAAAAGTTTTATGTCGACATCATAATACAGTGATCCAGTAAGTTACAATAAATTTTGTAATTTTTGAAAAAAGTGACAAGCATCAAAGCCTTTTAACTTGAATCTGCTTGTAATGTTTTATATTATTTGATTCGATGTGGCATTGATTTGCAATATTCAATATCATGATTTAAAATATAACTGCATGTTATTAAATTCTACATACATGAAGTATTTTAAAATATTTTATTACAATACGTAATTCAAATTTATTGTTATATTTAATTAATCAACAACAATAATGATTCTTATTTTATTTTTTAGTATATAACATCATATTATAATTATTCGATTTTTTTAGGATAATGTTAATGTTAAGAAAACTACTTTCTTTAAACATCAGTTTAATATATGTAATAAGCGTTTTTCGATTCTGTTGCATTTCTCTCATGATAAATTCAGTGAGTAACGATCTCTATTGTGAATTATTGTCAGAATATTTGATGAATTTAAAAGTACTATAATATTATTATTGCTTCAGAGATGATATTATGTTCTTCAGAAGTCTATTATTGTTAATGTCAATTTCATTAATTATTTCCTTGCCATTTTCTTCATTTCCATTAGAATGAGGAGCGCATTGATACTGTATTAGTGTGCTCCTCGCCCTGATGAAGAGAATCGGCAAGGTTCATGAAACATTGGCATTAGCCAATGGATCACGACATTATGATAACTTACAAACTCTTTGGCACCTCTGAAGAAAGTACCCATGAAAGCATTACCAAAAATATTATCAATGTTATTATTACATTTTATCAACATCTTACTGATATGTGTTTGGAAATTTTTAGATACCATCAGAAACTTTGTGGGAAATATGTTCGGTTATTATGTACGGAATTGGTGGAGTAGTGCAGCTCTACATAATATGTTCTTGTATGCAACAGCTATTAGATGCGGTAGGCTTTGTTGTAATTCATATTTTTATACATTATTTACAAAGGAGGAGTTTATAATTAATAAAAATATATTATACATATCTTCTTCTATTCCTAATTAAGAGTGTTAATATAACGGAATATGCATTTCACGAAAAATGGTATCAATATGGAAAGAATATGAAACGTACATTTATGTTTATGATAATGGCTAATAACTTAGAAATTAAACTGTCAACATTTGAAAAATATAATTTATCTCTATCTTCATTTATGACGGTGAGTTTTAAGCTAACTTTACATATACCGTTGTCTTCTATTAATATTCTATTGATTATTGCTAATATTATTGGTCTATCACTAGTATTCTATTAATTAAGTTATTCTATTATTAGTATTCTATTAATACTTTAAGACATCCCACAGTATGTATTAGAAATTTTTAAATAAATATTTCAGATATTAAATCAATCATATTCAATTGCGATTTTACTATTGAAAACTAATTGAAAGATGCGTTGTCTTATGCAGATTTTACATATAGTAAATAAACTTTTTATAATTTAAATGAAATATAAAGGTTAATATTAGTTTACAAAACTAATTTCTATTATCTCTTAAAATACATTATTTTTGTTCCAATAAAAATAATATTATCATGTGTCATAATATATTAATCTTAATAATTGAATAAAAATTTAAACAGTATTAAGATGGGCAAGTATTAAGATGAAATGTAGTATAAAATCTCATTGTAATAGAGGATTGTGTAGAAATAAAATTATATATGTATGATTCCTTTATAACGATATGAAACATAAATTTTATAATAACATATCTTATGTTTTAAAGCAACAGCATTACCATATATTTTCATTTAATCGCTTTAAACCTGACTTTATTGGAACTATGTTAAAATAATTTTTTTATTTCTGTTCATGCATATTTAAATAAATAATTCATACTGAACAATTAATTTTTTCAAAACTTTGACTATTTTTCTAATATAAATATTATTATGTACATCAGAGATTTTAGATGATGTAAACAGAATTAAATAATTTCAATAATGACTTTAAATTTGATGTACATTACAATGTACGCTGGGTTTGAAGGGGTTAATGACTGTTAAGGGGATGCTGGAGTGGCCAAATTGTCAGTATTTCGCAGATCAATATAAATCTCCGAATTTACTGAACGGAATAAAAAAATCTTTTTACATGATTAAAGTAGACGCAAAATTTAGGTATGACGCAATATATTTTGTACTAAAATTGAAAAAAAGTTAAAACTTACATTTTTTCAACTCGTAGAGCTGTTATCTGATGTAGATGTTTCCTTACAAGTTTTAATAGAAAAATTTAAGGGGAATTTTACAATGTGCTCTTTGTTTTCTGTTTCTTGCTATTTGTCTCTGTTTGTCTCTTGCCTTTTTGATGAATAAGGCTAATTCTATAATGTGCTATTTATTTTCTGTTTCTTGCTGTTTGTTTCTTGTCTTATTGACCAAAAAGGCAAGAGACAAACAGAGACAAACAGCAAGAAACAGGAAACAAAGAGCACATTGTAAAATTAGCCTAAGACGAGAGACAAACAGCAAGAAATAGAAAACAAAAAGCACATTATAGAATTAGCCTTATAACTCGTATGGATCATACGATAATGCAGCACTCAGCGCATGACGTGCACAAACAATAAAGTTTATGAAATAATTGTAGGATTAAAAGCTTCAAAAGAAAGATTTATATCGATCTACGAATGACGTGTATACGCTGAGCGAAGGAATGATAAACAAAGTAATAATTGTGTCTAGCAATAGATGTTCGATCTTCGAAGAGAAGAATGGCATTGCAATATATTAGATAAGGACAGATGAATGCGTTTGAGCGAAACATAATGATATATTGGGTCATCTAAAAAGTATCCGCGGTTTTTTGTCACTAGATGTGTGTTGATGGTCATATATCTAGTGACAAAGTACCGCGGATACTTTTTAGATGACCCAATATAATAAGTATACAAAATGAATGAAAGATGTCACTACTACCGAATTTGGAATAGTTCTACCGATAATACAGACAGCATCCCCTTAATTGAAAAAGAAATTTTGTAATGTTTTTTATTAATATTTCTATGAATTTATTATTAACTGAACATTGAACAGTGATTAAACAAAAATCACAATTTATATTAAGAAATAAGAATTAATTTATTACATACAAAGGTGGAATTGTAAAAGATTGACACAGTAAGTCGTGTCAGAAAATATCACGTGTGCATTTTTTTAGATTTCAATAAGACTATATTTTTAAAATACATAATATCCCGTCGCGAAAAAACAGATGATTTTACTAAAAGTATCATTGAAAAACTCATTGAAAATGAATGATGTTTTCAATAGTATTTTATAGCAAGCTGAATGAGTTTTTGCCAATGTAATATTTTATCACTGAGGATTTTGTCACTGGCTAGTAATGTTTTCAATGGTACATTAATTTTATAGTTTTATTGTTAAAATGATTATTATTGATATTATTGAAGTATTATTATTGATTAATATCTTATCATAATTTTATGATGTGTATTCCAGAATACACATCATAAAATTATGATAAAAAAAAAGTTTTTCCCTGAATTCGAGAAACTAATTTTATAGTGCTTCGAAGTGGTCACCCATCCGATTGCATACTGCCAATCCGGTTGCATACTGCATATCCGCTATCCTTGACTTCTGAAATCGTATGGAAACTGTTGCACTTCGATGATTCACGAACACCTAATATTAGCAACGAACATATAATTATAGATGTATAGTTATGATACATCTGTTCAATATATGGTCCTGATAGAAATTTGTCCAGTTTAACTGAACATCCAGTCAACTACTGTTTAATTTTTAATTTTAATGTTATAACGACTATTTTCAGGTTAGGAAACCATACAGTGTATTTTTGTAATACCAATTATCATGTATATCGTCTTTGACTAGAGGTCTCCACAGTCTCTCTCTTCTGTCGATAATAGTACGCCGTATTGATACAATACGGGTTACGTACCATGATGTACTTAAACAGTATGCAGTACAGGTACAGTATTGATACGTTGTACTATAATATCATGTACACTTTTTGTATTGCTACCACATAGTTGTGCCGTATATACTGCCGCCTTGTGGCAGTATAGTAACAGTACGGTAGCGATATTTTGTGCGAGTATCGTGGGATATCGCACGCTTGGTTATTTGGGGTAATATTTTACTATTGAAAATTTTATCAGTCAGTGATCAAATCTTCAGTAGTAAAATATTGCCATTGGTAAAATTGAAGCATCACTGGATTGTATAAATGAATAGCTTTCAATGCGAATGATATTTCTATTAATGCATATCCAATAGTAAAATATTTTACCTAATATTTTAACTAATATACCATTAGTCGAATGATATTCCTATTGGACTACATTCAATGGTAAAATATTTTACCACTGACCGAATGATTTTCTTATTGAACGCTTCAAGTAAAATCATTCGATAATGATAATGCCGTTGAGTATAGTTTTATCATTAGTTCAAATGATTTTACTGTTGATCTGAATGATAATACCATTGACACTTTTCGCGACGGAATATTATAAGATAATTTTCACTTCATAATATTGATAATTACAAGTGTGATTATTATATAGATAAATATCTCATTATAATGAATAAATTGTCAAAGATATATTAATAATTTTCAAATATCGACAAAATGTTTTACATATTTTTCTAGACAAAAAGGAATATATGCCTCAATGGAAACGGAGGTAAGATATATGCGCTGCGAGTTATATATTCCTTTAACATATGTTACTGAAGATCATTCATTAAGATAGATACGCATATTAAAGAGATTACCATTGTAATTAAATTAATGTCTTTCTGTAATTTTGTCAACATAAAAAATATTGATTCTAGGAATATCCAATAGAATGGAGGATGTATATCAAGAGATTTTTCAATATTTAGATTACATATCTATAGAAACTTAAAAGATATAAAATATATTGAGAATGTTTGTGTGTTGCTTATTCTACATCCTAAGATATCATCATTTAGATATAGATATTAGAAGATGTTCTTGAATCACAAAATTTATGATAGCAGTAATATGTCTTAAGGAGATTGGATTCTTAAAATCAACTTCGAAAATCAACTTAGAGTCTTAATTTTTTTTTATATGATGTAGATAAATATTGTACACAAATAATCCCACAATTTGAGCAATATTGACCGTATAGTTTTCTTGTAATATTATTCTAAAGTTGAACAAACTGCCTTATGGGAGGCGGTCGTTCCGAAGAAGATAATCACCGATTTAATATACACTCAGCCAACATAGGACTTTGAAAAACTAGAATTTGATAGATGAAATATCAACAATTGTATACAAAAAAGAAAAGTCAAATTTTACCTCTAGATTTAAAACTTTGTTGTCACAAAATTTACCTTTATCTCACGGATTGCATTAGTAGTAACAGACTTGACAACACTACACAGATGATACGAAGCCAACTACATATAACCTAGAATCCATCTAGACATAAAGAAATAGATATGAAAATACAATAATCAAATACAAAATCGGATTCTGAATTTTTTTCTTATCATTCGTCACTGCCCGTCACATCGCGAAGTACAACGCAATGTAATGTTGCTAAATATATACTCAACCTCCCGAGTCAATCTCATTTGTTAATATTTTATACGCTAATAATTTATTAAAAATATAATACATAAATGTATAATATCCACAGTTGCAATAATATTGCATATGATTTGGAATCACTGTGATGCAATTTATTTCAGTCGCATTTTTTACTCTAAAGTAATAATCAAACCTCATTAAAGCTTTTGAGGCTTTGAGGTCTCCTGTTCATTCACTATTACTATCTCAAATTATGATGCTTTATTAGAGGCAAATTAAGAAGCAAGAAAATACACTTAATGTTCTTATATGTTGAAATAAAAATATGTTTGGTAATTTTTCGGATTAACAGATACTGCGCCGATGATCTTGACCGTGAAGTATGTACGTTGTCAAGGTCATGATCTTGAATGATCTTCATAAGATTTGAGTCTCTGTTTAGAAGTCATTAATAAATAAAGTTTAAAAAATAGTACATAATATAATATAATATGATTCAAGTAATAAAATTTAAAAGAAGTAATATTGAAAAGGGACGTTTTCAATATTATTTCTTTTAAAAAATAGTGTTATTTTTATTATATATCATAAAAACTATCCTATACCCTTCCTGCTTAGGGGCATTCGACTTTCCACGCGAAGCGAAGTCCACCCTACCTTTCTCCCAGACAAGTAACCGATTTTCTCCTAAACAGGGGCAAGGCAAGATGAACCCCGTATCGCGTGAAGTCCAAAAGTCGGACGCCCTTTGGCAAATAGGGAGATGGAGTGGAACTCGCTTCGTGTGAAAAGTCATATGTCTATCGGTAGTACGTAGCAGAAAAAAGACATCATTTAAAAAAATTTTTTTGTAATAACTTTTGAACGATAACCGCCACCTGAAACCTTTTAAAGATCAGAATCTTAAGGTTGTGACCCTGAAAACATATGTATGTTAACACACACACATACGTACACATTCTTACAGTTCACCTCCAAGGAGTTTTCTCTGATCAAAAATATCTTTTGAGATTTTTCCTAAGTTATGAAACTTCAAAGTTTTAGTACTTTCAGCATTAGCATTACCCAAGATGTACTGCGTAGAGGTTGAAGACATTAATCCGGTCGTACGATCTCCACGCGATACATCTTGGATAATGCTAATACCGGCGATTCCCATTTCTTCTTCTTCTTCCTGTGCCTTATCCGTTACGGACGTTGGCTATCATCATAGCTATCTTAATTTTATTATAGGCATAAAAGTGGCCTCATTTTGGTAAATATGTACTGCCCTGGTTTCCCAAACAACATGAAGTCGACTATAAGTTGACTGAAGAAGTCAAGAGTCAACTTCAAAATCAGCCCGAATGTCGACTAATAGTCAACTTGATGAAAAAGTCAACTAAAAGTCGATTGAAAATTGACTATAAGTAAGTCGACTGAAAGTTGACTATAAGTAGACTGGAGAAGTCAAGAATCGAATTTTTAATCAAATCTGAATGTCGACTAATAATGAATTAATAGTCGACTGTTGTCTCGAAAATAATCGACTATTATTAATCCAGTTAACTAAAATTGACAAATTTCTATATGGTTAATATTCCACTTCTTTGTTATTAGGCATTGACTGAAAGATATCTTATAATTATCAACCCAATAAATTAACACAGAAGTGGAAACATTAACTATCCAGAAATTGACTATTCGGTAATTTATTATCAATTTTGGTTAGCTGGGAGGTCTTATTATAATAAATTTTACTTTCCAGAGAAGCACAATATACTCATGTAAACTCTTATTCTCATATAAAACAACATATATAAGAATGAACAGTTTGAAGAAATTTATGTAATAAATATTTTAATATAATTATTAGCGTTAATATTGTTCTACAATAAATTACCCAAGCACGTTTTTGAAAATGTTTATGCAAATAAAATAGAATTATTATATAAAACAAACAGGATAATGCGATGATGCAATACAAAATATACATTTTTCTATATATACATATATGTTTTAAGTACAAGAAATTTTTATAAGCGATCAAAGTTAAATGTTGGGATAAATATATCTATTCTTTTATAAATTTCACATAACATATATTTTATTTTGTAACGTTTGGAATAATGATAATCTCACGAATTAATTTTCGATCGTCAATTTACTACTAGCATCTTATGTATAAAGTGTAAAAAACTTATTGCGACAAATATCCTCAGCCAGGATTCAACCCAGATTTCTCGATCTCTAGTCGGTGATTAATCTTTTAACTACTGAAGATTAGGTAATATTCGCATTAACCGATATATATACATGTCCCATAATAATTAATTAATATTTCAAGAAGTGAGAGAGGATGAAATTTTGAACTAAAATTTTTTTTTGAACGAAAAGTTTTTTTGCTAATTTTGCCTCGGACCATTACTTACGAGTTATTAATTAAAGTTGATCGCAATCACGTAGACGGAGTATGCAGGAGCATATCATGGGACTTTTATGCCATAGGACTCCTCGCGCTTGCATGCATTATCCCGATTAAAACTTATTCTAATTAATTGAAAATTATTCTAATTTTTCATATTAACAAATAAATCAATAAATCAATAGATCAATAAATCAAGCCAAAATTGGCAAAGGAACTTTTCAGTTCAAAATTTCATCCTCGTTCACTCCCTGAAATATTAATTAATTGTTATGATAGAGAGAGAACGTATGGATTAATACAGCGGGTATATAAATATATTTTTTTATATAAATATAACTTGACGCATGTGAAAGTACCTTGGGTGCGTTCAGGGAGGGCGCTGTCAACAATCGTTCTATCCTTATTTGATTGGCAGTAATACTGATCAGCATTGACAGAGCGATAACCGAACGCATCCCATTGCAGTTACAACGACAGGGCGCTCTTAATGCGTTCTTTAAATACCCTTGTTCGCCTTAATTTAATTAGCAGTTAGACGTACAGTTCTCTCTGGCTGATCTATGGCTCGTATATATGTATTATAAATATTTGTACATATGTATAAGTATATAGGGTGTTTGAAAAATAATGAATAAATCCTTCGCTGGGGGAAAGACTGGATTAAACTGACAAGTAATTCTACCCAAGTGCCATACGCCGATTTCCCTGAGACTGTATATATATATATATGTAGTACATTGAAAAATATTTGACACGAATTTTTTTATATCTGCCCAAAAGCCGTTTTAAAGGTAGAAAACGCCTTTATGTACAGGAGTGAATTCCAGTATTTGATGAAGTACTGGTACGTTTGTTACAGAATGGAGAATGTAGTGATTTTCGAAATTGCTGAATCCAAATCTGCTCCCAATTTTTGAGAATTCAATATGATGGAATCAATATGGCGGATCTGATTTTCTTTTAATAAAGACAGCAAAACATTCTCGCTCTCTGTTGAATTCGGGAGGTGACGAAAAACTTTCCCTTTAAAAAAATTTTTTTTTACTTTATATCTTTTTGGATTTTTGAAAATCCAAAAAGTTTTTTGTTTATTTTTGAGACTTTTAAAGTAAAGCATATAAAAGAGCTGGAGATAAAATTATTATTATTATTATTAGATGCTCATACTTTATATTCATTGCCAGTGCAATAATGTTGAGAATTTTCCTTTGTGATTGCGAAGAAGTGCTGTATACACTTGGACTTATTGTACCAAGCACATCTCATTATTGCAATATCATTGCAAAAGTTACAAACAGCTTCACAATCCTTCAAACAAAAATCTGAAGAGATTTCGCATTTGTCTGGATTTTCTGTGATGTATCCATTCTTCCATCAAGCGTATCTGAATAAATTCTTAAATCTAGGTAAGAAGAATTGATAATGCATTAAAGATTGTATTTTAAGGATGTTATTTCTTAAATGTAAATTTACGTTATTTAGTTATATAGTATGATTAGGTTCAAAAATTGTTTTAAAAAATTCTTCCATGGTCTGAAAGTGTAAACGTCGAGCGGTTGAATCAAGCAGTGTTTATTTTTATTTTGGTGTGCAAGAGAGAGACGATCAACGAGATACCACGGATTTGCCATAAAACATCGCCGGCCTCGGCGCGGTGTGGCGCAGACGAAGAAAAGCGGCAACCTCGAAAATCAACTACTGTCGTTTTTCTTATTTTCCAACTGCGAACGTTGCTTTTTTGTTTTCAATATACCACAGTTACTTTCTAATTTTCTGACTGCTGTAGCCGTTCGTCTGTTTCCTAACTTCTGCCGACTGCTTTTCTTAATTATTCTTCTATTTTTAAATAGCTATTGTCATTTTTTGTTTGCGATTGATGGTTTAAATTAATAGTCAGGAAAATGGCGATGAATCCAAAAAACATTGTATATTTAGTGCAACAAAGTTTTGATTGGTCAGAATATGATATCCTTTCAGTTATTAC